>NW_027272589.1:80000-305627 GCF_040938485.1 Diadema antillarum | reverse complement strand
TGTATTTTCGCAAGATTGACGCAGACTGTATACCGTAGCTATCCAATGATATAACCACTGTGTAATTTCTTTCATCATCCGAATTTCCGAATATTATACAGTAGGAGACAGCAAAATGGAGCAAACCAGTTTATACAGTTTGGCAAAAGTGTATCGTACCGTACTGTACCGAGCTTAAAGTGGACCACTTCCCGATGTGCTCCAAAAGCGTACCAAAGCGTACCAAAAGTTCAAAAACATGCGCGTATCATGCGAATACGTCACAATGCAAAGACATCATTCTCTTTGTTTGGGACAGGTGAAGTTCAAGCAACAGGTGAATGACATTCTAGCTACAAACAAGCGTGACCTTTTCTAAAAATAACTGGTGAGGTACACTTTCTCCACAGAGCGCTCAAACGCTCCAAAAACTGACACAGTTCGGTACGGTACGCTTTGGTTCTCGAACGCACCCCAAGACAAAGGCGGTGACTACTCCATTTTTTTGACGTTGAGGGCGTCAATATCCTGCGTAGCAAATTAGTATGAGCAGAGGGCCCAGAAGCCACACTATACATTAACAAAGAATTACAGTGTTTGAAGTTTTGACGGAATGTAGTGGATATAATGACGTTGATAAAGACCAGTTCCTGTTTTTATTTTGTTGTTCTCTCATTTAAATAAGAGTTTCCCAATCCTATTTTCTTTGCTTCTTCCTTCCAGATGTCACTCACCAAAGCTGAAAAGGTTCAGATAAGTCTCGAAATTCTTCAGGCGATTCGGTTCCTTCACGAATCAAAGATACTCCACCTTGATATCAAGCCATCTAATATCATTGTAAGCAGCACTGTCATCTCCTTTTCTTCTTCAGTGTATTGTCTGTTTCAATCTGCTAACGAATCATACAGATTGCAACTTCCGTACAAACGCAACTTGTTCGGGATCATACAGTTTTGGTTGAGACCTAATTTCAGGTTTCTAACATTTTTTGGTGAAATAATGAGAAACCTCTTATGAAATATGAAAGAGCATGTAATTCTATGAGGAATTCAACGTTTATTTAATGAAAATTGGTTTTGAAATGGCTGAGATACCCAAAAAAGAGCAATTCTAATAAAGTGTGGGACCCACACTTCATTACGATCACTTTGTTTTACTTTGTTTTTGGATGTTTCAGTAATTCCAAACCCGATTTCCATCAAATAAACTTTGAATTCCTCTTAAAATGGTATGCTCTGTACTATATCATAAGTGTTTTCTTGGTATCTCGCAAAAAGTTAAAAAACCCAATTCTCATCTCCACCAATACTGTACCATCCCTTTACAGCTTGCAGACATTTTAAAAAAAAAAATGAAAGTGATAATTATTGCCAAGTTTGAATCTTTGATTATTGATCCAGTAATAACTCTTGGTGTGCGTGTGCACCCATGTCTTATCGTCTTACCGGTCCCTTGACCGGGCGTGGTCGTGGGGGCGCTGCAATGACGTGGACACCAGTCTCCTCCATCTTTGTCTATCTTGGGCCAATGCCTGGGTCTCTGCAAAAGGTTTTCCAGTCCATTCTGCGATGTTGTCAGCCCATTTCTTCTTCTGTCTGCCTCTTCTTCTTCCCCCCGGGACTGTGCCCTGCAGTATGATCTTTGAGAGGCCGTCTGATCGTGTGACGTGGCCATACCACTTTAGTTTCTTCTTCTTGACGATCGTGAGGAGGTCTTCGTAGTGGTCAATGGTTTGCCTGATGGTTTTCAGCACTGATTCATTTGTGACATGATCTTTGTAAGAGATGCCGAGAATTCTCCTGTAACATCTCATCTCCACTGCTTGGATCCTCCTCTGCAGGTCCGCTGTTAATGTCCAGGACTCACATGCGTACAGGAAGATTGATGTGACCAGAGTGCGCAGTAGTGTAAGTTTGGTCTTCAGACTGATCTTCTTGTCTTTCCACACTGGCTTGAGTTTGGCCATTGCTTTTGCTGACTGTGCGGCTCTTGAAATGACTTCAGTGTGTGATCCCTTCTCATTCATGATGGCTCCCAGGTATTTGAACTGGCTCACCGCTTTGAGCTCCTGTCCGTTCACTGCGATTTTGTTTGTTAGAGGTTGACTGGTGTTGGTCATCAACTTCGTTTTCTCAGCGTTGATTTCCATGCCAAACTTTGAAGATGTGTCATCAAAGCGTTTCACCAGTTTTCCAAGCTCTTCCTCTGTTCCGGCGAGGCCATCGATGTCGTCTGCAAAACGGAGGTTTGTGATGGTCCTTCCTCCGATGCTGACTGTGCCCTGGTGGTCAAGAAGGGCTTCCGTCATGATCCTCTCAAGGAAAATGTTGAAGAGCGTGGGTGACAGCAAGCAGCCCTGTCTCACACCCACTGTTGTCTGAAACCATTCCCCAATATGGTCTTGTACGAGTACTGCACTGGTTGCTTTTGAATACAGTTGCTGGATGGTCATGATCAGCTTTTTCCCCATGTTATATCTCTTCATGGTGGCCCACAGTGCGTCGTGCCATACTCTGTCAAAAGCCTTTTTGAAGTCTATGAACACATGGAAGATGTCTTGTTGATGTTGAGAGTATTTCTCGCATAGAACTCGTAGATTGAAAATCTGTTCTGTGGTGCTTCTTTTGCTGCGGAATCCTGCTTGCTCCTCGGCTATGATTTCTTCAGCCTGTGGTTTCAGTCTGTTGAGGAGGACCTTCAACATCACTTTGCTGGCGTGGCTGATGAGGCTAATTGTTCTGTAGTTGCTGCACAGTTGAAGGTTTCCTTTCTTTGGTAGAGTGATGATGAGTGATTGGGTCCAACTAGATGGCCATTCTCCGGTCAGTCAGATCTTGTTGCATATTGTTGTGAGTAGGTTTACGACTTCCTCATCTCCATTCTTGATAAGTTCTGCTGGGATGTTGTCAACTCCTGCAGCCTTTCCATTCTTCAGGGATTTAATGGCAGCCTCTACTTCTTCTCTGAGAATAGGGAAGTCATCGGCATTGGTCGATTCTTCCATTTTGAGAACCCCTGGGTCACCTTGCATACGGTGGTTATAGAGTTCTCTGCAGTACTCCGTCCATCTGGCTGTGATGTCGCCACTTTCAGTAAGGCATTTCCCGTTTTTGTCCTGTATAGTGGTTGCCCGCGATTGTTCCTGTTTTGTGAGACTTTTCACAATTTCAAAAGCCTTTCTACTGTTGTTCCTCTCCAGGTTGGTCTCTATATCTGCACATTTCTGTTCGATCCAGTTTTCTTTTGCCTGTTTCATACTCTTCCTGATCATCTTGTTAATCTCTGAGTACTCAGCTTTCCCTGTGGAGTGTCTGAGGTTCTTCAATTTTCTGCGGGCGTCACACATCTTAAGAATGTTGTCATTTACCCAGGGTTTCTTTCTCTTTCGTTTATAGCCAAGAACTTGTTTAGCAGTATCTGTCATGACTGTGTTGAAGGTGTTGCACAGCACTTCAGGGTCTTCGTCCACCACCAGCAGTGGAGCAAACTTGCCTCCAATTGTGGCCTGAAACACCTCGCATATGGCTGGATCTTTCAGTTTATCAAGGTCAAACTTAAGTCGTGTGTTGCTTGGCCTTTTTGTCTTCTTCAGCCTGACTCTGAAGTTCATGATGATGAGATCATGGTCGCTGCCAACATCGGCCCCTGGAAATGTTCTTGTTTTGGCTCTGTTGATGCCAGATCGAAAACGGTTCTGAACCAGTATGTAGTCGATCTGGTGGTGGGTGCCATTCGGTGCGTGCCAAGTCCAGCAACGCGAATCTTTGTGATGACCGAGGGTGTTGGCCAGTGCCAGGTTATTGTAGGTGGCAAACTCTAGAAGCCTTCTCCCCCGATCGTTGGTGTTTTCATTACACGAGGTTCCATAGTGCTCTTTCCAGTCTCTTTGTTCATCAAATCCCTGAATGATGAGGATGTCTTTCTTGTTCGTTTTCTCTACAGTGTTCTGTAACTCTGTGTAGAACTCCTCAATCACTTCGTCTTCATAGTCTGTGGTGGGCGCATAGACTTGGACGATGGAGATATTGAAAGGAGCTGCTTTGAGAAGGATGGTGATAAGTCTGCTGGATATTGGGCAGCATTCCATAACTGAGTCCTTGATGTTCTTATTGACAAGAAAGCCCACTCCTTTCACATGGATGTCTTTTTCTCCACTGTAGTAGAGGATGTTCCCCTCTTTGGTCTGATGTTGACCAAAGTTCTTCCATCTTGCCTCACAAAGGCCCACAATGTCCCAGGTATAGTTCTTGAGCTCATGTTCAAGTTCTTCTAATTTTCCTGTGGCAGCAAGTGTTCTCACGTTCCATGTGGCGGTGGCAATGTTTTCTCTTCCTCTAATCTTGTTCCGTTGATGTCCACCAGTAGCACACTTATCACCCCCGTCCTGGTGTCCGGCGAAGGGCGCGGTCCTTGGTGCCCGAGCGACGACCGATCCGGTATGGAGTTTTTGTGCATAAACACAAATCAATATTATACAAAATGTAGCAGTCTCACTTTCCCATAAATATCATGAGAATATCCAACAATTTCGTTTTCCGTACCATCCACAGACCTCCCAACCTTTCTGACTGAAAAACAGGGATGATTTGGCTAAAAAGTAGAAAGAGCTAGCTTTAAATTGTCCAAAGCTGTGGTAGAATCATCAGGAGAAACAGGAAACTTCTATTGAAAGAAGAAGGGAATAGTCAAAAATTCAAATTCTCTCCCTAAAATTCAGAATGGCTGGGAGTTCTGCAACCACATTTTCTTTTGGTCTTCTCTTACTTTCTTGCAGGTGGAGAAATCAAGCAAGAAAGCATACCTCTGCGATCTCGGGCTTGCACACATGAAGTCCCGTGACTCCCCGGAGGATTCCAAACCGGGCGTGCGCGGCACGATCTACTACATGCCGCCGGAGTGTCTCAAAGGCCGACGGGGACGGGACAAGGGGGAAAGCAAGATGACCTCGGCATGTGATATTTGGTCTCTAGGGTGCACCCTCCTCGAACTGTTCACGGAAAAGCCGCTGTGGGGCGACGGGGATAACCTCCTCCTACTGGGCCGGCTCGTGGGCACCCATTCCCTGCCTCCACATCTGAGAAAAGCTGATTCTGACATCAAACGCATCCTGGCGCCGTGCTTCGATGAGGACCCGAACGAGAGACCGTCAGCCGCTCAACTAATGAGCCGATTCCAGGAGCTTGGCTATTGAGTAGAGATGGGCAACTGGCTTGGATGTTTGATGCAGTGTAGAATCTGCTATATCTCTTGGAGATGTAGACCTATCGACTAAAGTTGACAAATTAAAATGACAAACTGCTGTTACTCTCATTAGATACTGTGTAATTGCAGTAGAAGTCACACAAAAAGCTGATTTGTACAAAATCTTTTATTTTACAGTTCAGTTGCTATGTCTCTTGGAGATGTATCCACTAAAGTCGACCAATTAAAATGTGAAACTGCCATTAGTCGTGTTAGATACAGTGTAATTGCAGTACAAGCTGATTTGGAAAAAAAAAATCTTTTGTTTTTGTTTGTTTTTACTTGTTTTCATGTTTTGGTTTGGTTTAGTTTTCTTGTTATTTATCTATTTATTGCTATCCTATTGCAGAAGCAAAAGGTAATATTTGAAGAGTTTGTTCGCAAAAACCGATAAGTCCATATTTGCCAAATGGAGATATTTGCGATTAAAGGTCAAGAAAAATAAAGAGAATAATAAGAAAAATTTTGCTTCTTTTGACCATAACTTCAAAAATGTACCTTTATATGTAGTGACCAATAATTATATAATTTAAAAGGTATTAATTTGTACTTTATGACAGAGATCGTACTTCAAAATCTTAAAAAATTGACTTATTGGTTTTTGCGAACAAACTCTTCATTTAATGGAGCTGAAGCATATAATGGCATATAAGGTACAAACACAGTCTGCATTATCAGAAGTCATGTCCACGTAACAATGATACAAGAACATTTTTCTTGTATTTTTGAAATGTCCAATATGGTAACCAGATCTTCTTTCATTGTTTAAAAGGAATCGTGCATATTGCAATGATAAGTCTAACAGTGGTATTGTAAACAAAATGTGCAATTGCAAATAGTTTGCCTGGCATTGTTTGTTTTGTCTTGTATTGTTTTGTTTTGGGTTTTTTTTTAATTTGATATTAGTATTTTTATTTCATTGTGCAAAGAAACAAAAATCCCCCATTCATGACAGTAAAACCAGGTTCTGGGGAAGAAAGTGACACATAAAGCTATTCTTTCATTATCATTATTTTTATGATTATCATTATTATTATTATTATTATTGCTATTGTTATTATCATCATTATTGTTGTTGCTCTAATTATTATCATTGTTATTTGCAAATAAATATGTTTCGAAATGGTCTGTTCACAATCACACTCTGCATTTTTTTTTTTTCAGAAGGTAATAGCAGGAAAAACATGAAGACAATATCGGAAGAGAAGAATGTACAGAAGAACTGAAAGTTTGCTTGGACTTTCTAACAAATTTGACTTTGTTAATAAGCAACAGTGCTGCATTTTTAAAGATAATGATACAACTCATTTCTATTCCAGTGTGGCCAAACTATAGGTGTACAGTAGAATCGAGTGCCGTCCACAAACATAACGTACAATATTTTCAGAGGTAGATTCTTTACTTTTTTCCTTTTTATGACAAGTTGCTTTTCTGAGCATGTAGATGTTACAAACAAGTCACATATTTATAAAAAAGTTTTATTATCATTATTGTTGTTGGTATTATTATTATAGTTACTGTTCATCGTTATTATAATTATCAATATGACAGCAGTTTACAGCAGGTTTTTTGTGTGTGTATGTGTGTGTGTGTTTACATGGGGCTTAGTAAATAAGGAAGTTGAAAATGTAATGCACAAATGTTAAGTATTCAAACTGTATGATAGTACAGCTATGATGCCAACAAACAACGGCTGTACTCCTGTTTGGTAGAACTTTATCTGGTAGAACATTTGACTATGTAATATTTAAGTTGTAGGTGTGAAAGGGAATATTCAACACATAACTGAAATGCACATTGTATAATTACTGCGTAGCATAATGTTTGTATCTTACTGTGCGCGTGTGCCATAAAGTTGAACAATCATGTCTATCGTCACCTGTACGGACAGATTACGTACGGAGGGGGGGGGGGGGGGTGTATAATATGACACCTAAAAAGGAGGACAATCACATTCTCGATATTGGGTTTCCCTCTGTATAAGGGTCATGCCTCTACAATCAAGGTACATACACATGTACAAACAATAGACAGAAAAAGAGTTTTGGTAAAATTATCTTGAGAGAAGAAAAGGTTGAGGTAACAATATCAATATCTGTCTTTTTTGAAATGCAGATTCACTGTGTTCTTCTCATTATGACCTTTGTTCTTTGATGTCTGACCATGGCATCCTTGATTGCTGTTGTGTGCATATAGGCCTATATGAACAGTAGTGAAATTAATGTAAATGCACACACGTTTTTTGTTGCAATTCCATGTGCTTTCAATATTTGCCTACACACTTTGATTTTGATGTAAATGCATAGATCTATGGCATATTCGTGCACATCTCTGCCAATGAACGTAAATCTTCCACCGCCCATAAGGCCACTCGGGCACTATAAGTTATTATTTTTCTGAGTTTTTCATTTGTCTTTTGTTTGGGGGTTTTGTGATGGGGTAAAATATAAACTGTACATATATTCAGGTAATACTGTAAAACATGATATATTCGCGGCATGAATTTTTCGCAAATTGAAGCCGACGGCCTTTTTTGCAGCATGAAATTTTCGCGAACTGCTATTGCCATTCAATGCATATAGTGTAGTAAAGAACTTTCGCGTGCATTTTAATTTCGTGAATCTTCGTGCTCGCGAAATTTGCGAATAATGCACGCGAACATTCCTCGTTTTACACGCCCCTGTACTTTGTAATGTCATTGACCATGCCCTACTGGATTGTTTCATTGTTTTGATTTTGTATTGTTATATTTTTTTTTTTTTTTTTTCAGCATGTCCTGGCTGGTCATAATATTATGAGTTCTTGTTGTAAACTTATGTGTATTTGACATTTGCTTGTATGAAGGTGCTAAATTAAGAAAACAAAAGAGATTATGTTCCTTCGCTCTCTCTCTCTCTCTCTAAGAGTGCATTTTGCACGTTTGTTTTTTTTATGCAGTACGAAATACAATACATACATGTATACTGTCATACAAATGTAAATGTGACTGCTCAGCTCAAACCCACAAAAAGAGGCCAAAACAAATTCCCACATTTCTACATCACTTAAAGGATTAAGTTCTACATTTTAAAATGATACATAACTTCTTTAAACTGGACCATCTTGACTGACATAAGATGGAGTTAGGATGTAACATTTAATAACAAATAGAGAAAACAGGATTTGAAGATAAAGGTCACTCAGGCATGCTGTGCAGATGTACCAACGAAAATTATTATGTATTCTATTCCCGAGTGAAAAGCAACGCCTGTCTGAAGAGGTATTGCCAAGAAAAAAATGCTAATTATTTCACTGTCCATTTTGTGTTACGTAAGCCAACAAATTTTGACAGAAGGTAAGGACAAGATACATCTCAAGACAAACTGAAAATTTCAGTATGTCAACCAAAATGACATATGTTGCCCCTTTACAGAGAATCCTAATTTGCAACTTTGTGGGTTTTTAGCTGAATGGCCACATATTATGGAATATGTTACACAAAGAATCTGTTACTGATAAGGAAACTTTGGTATGCAAGAGTGTTGATGGAACGATGATCAAATTTATTCAGATTATAGCACATTCAAATTAGTGTATAATGTATCAAAAAAATAAACATGTATGGATGTACAGTATGTCTGCAATAAATATCAAAACCCTATACGTTTGTTGCATAAAATAAATACACTGTACACTACCATATTGATTCTGTCTCATGCCATTGCACATGCATACCATGAATTGCTAAAATTGAATTACAGTGGAAACTTGATATAAAGAGATCTGACATAACAAAGTACCTGATATAACAAACTAATTTCTCCAGTCCTAATTAATTTATTTCCCTTGTTGCACTGTTAATTGGCAATTGATAACAAAATATCTGATATATTAAAGAACAAATTGTCTTGATCTGAAGGATCTCATTACACTAAATTTCCACTGTTATGGAAAGTACATACTGTAAAAGTGGATATTTTCGCACGACTAATTTTGTTTTTAATCGTTTTTAATTCCGTGGAATCAAGACAGTAAGTACGGGAACATATTGCAAGCAAAATCATTCATGTGCTTTCATTTTCGCGCTAGTTCCTGGTTGTGCGAAATGTGCGAAAATTTCAACACCGCAAAACTTTCCACTTTTACAGTAATACCTCAACCTCAAATTGGAAGTTTCTCATACCTCTATTTTCTTTGGACTTACAAAGTATCATGCATTAAGAGCCATATATTGCAAAAGAAATTTATGCATACCAGCATACACTAAAATGATGGGAATGTTTATGGAAGACAACTCTTATCTTTGCACTTGAGCCACTGGAGTGAGCAAGTAGAAGACATTCATCTCATCGCTATATGTTGCAAACGGGTCTAGGGCACTTACCCCCTGGGGAATTACCCCGGACCCTAACCGTGGCCCTAATCTTAATCCTAATCCTGAACCTAATCATAACCCTAACCCATACTCCTAATCCTAATCCTAACCCTAATCTTTACTCTAACCTTACCATCAAGCAGTATTTAGCTGGGTGATATGGTTGCAAACATAAGACTTTGCACCTACTCATACATACTTCTGACACTCGTCCAAAAGCTCTGGATACAGCTTTAGGGACACAATGTGTAGATAACTAGCATGTGATTGCATGGGATGTAATACTGTAGTTAAACATTACGAAGACACAAAGTGTCTCCTCAAGGTCATGTTTAATTTTCAAAGTGACTATGAGCCTGCAATGTCTCCGAAAAGCTGGATATATCTACATTCTAGATCACATTTCTGTTCTTATTCTTATTATATTTGTCATTATCACTTGGATCATTACTCACTCATTACTCATTATTCATTGTTATCAAAATAAAATACATATATATATATATATATTTTTTTTTTTTGGCATAAACATGATTACTTGCAATAAACAGAGGTGAAAATGTTGCAAGTCAAAGAAAACAGGCACTTGAAAAAAAGAAAGTGAATAATATCAACAAATATACGAGTCAAATATTAACAACATTAAAGCTTTCTCTATATTGCAGATACAATGTAGATTTAACCTCTCCCTGTTATGACTAAAACGTGACATATTTTAACTTCAAAGCAAAGTCTTGAAAACAAAGTCAAGAAAGGAAACAATGCTATTTAATGTACAACTTGGTACAAACAAGTATTCATATGCATGAAAGTTAATGGTCTCTACTTCAAATCAGCAACTCCCAGCCAATGGAATAGCAGTTATAACAGTTTCCTTTCCAAGCTGTGTCATCCTGCCAGAGGTTTTGTACACAACACTTCATTAACACTGTGATACTGCTGGCCAATTGGGTGTGAATTGAAGATTTGTGTAGGACCATTACTGGATGAATGTGTAAGTCGTAATGTTGTGGAAATGTGCTCACTTGTTGCTTTGTTTGTTTGTTTGTTTGTTTGTTTTATCAATACTGCTGTCTATGCATTCAGCTTTGAAATATTTTTTGGTCTCCTCCATGACTGCAACAAAAACAGAACGAACAAAGAAACAAACAAACAAACAGCAAGATAAAATATAACAACCTTCATTACTTCTGGTGAGCAGTCAAATCGTACAACAGCATTTGCCCATAGAATCTGTGATGAAAGGCATGGCCATGATGGTTGGACTCATGCATGATGTATATATTAGGGTGTTTGTGAGTACACCCTCCCTACAGCTTCCCTCTCAGTTCAGCCAGCTGCTGGCTCTCCCGGAGAGCTCTGGGATAGTTGATCGTCCTTGCACACCAGTCCCTGGGAACACTGTTCAAGCCATTCTGCATCAATTGGAGAGAACATAGCAAAGAGAATTATCCCACTACTCCCTGATTTAGGGGAAACAGTTTGAATGCATCAACACAATGGGATTAACTTCATAAAGAAAAAGGGTTAAGTAAATGCATCATTGTATAGGTACATTTTGCAGCACAAAGTCTAATAATTTAATATTCATACAAGCCTACAACTTCCACGAAGCTCTCAATTCAAAGCTCACATTTCTGTGCAATAAGCTTCATATACAGTGGACCGCAATATCTCTATATGTGATCCGCTACAACAGAAGGATCCTTAAGTCGTTGGCGGGTGAGCCGAGAAAATCGAGTTTGAAGTCAGCTCACCAAAGTCTGTCAAAACGTTCGGATTTCTGTTTTTAACATAATTTTGTAGTCTAATGTAATCTATCATCATCTGCCGAAATTTCGAAGCTAAATGATCAAAGGAAAGGCCAGAAAATAGCATTTTTCTGGGCCATGCTCGGCTCACCCGTCAGCGACTTTAGGATCCTTTTGTTGTAGCGGGTCACATATTCACTTTACAGGCTTTAAGCTTCATTTTTGTCACATTGTACATCAAATAATACAATGTCATAATGCAGAGAAGGTACCCACAAAGACAACAATTCATTGACTGCAACAAACCTACCTGGGATTTTTGAAACACTGAACAAATTATGCTTCTTCCCCCTAATGTAAGCACATCATAGATATCAAGCATCTTATTACTCCATCTAACCCATAATGTGCCTATGCACCAAGTGGCCTTGATAATGAAAAATACAAAGAATTTTCAGAACAAATTTATTTCACCTTCCTACAGGAGTGTGGGGCGCTTGTACGCTTTCAGGAGTTTTTGTATCCCACCAACCAAAGCATTAGTCCCATGGGTCCTATATTTTTCACTTGAAATATCAATACAAACAATCTGCCCTTTCCCCTACACTTTGCCCCCTTGGGGGCCGTTTATAAATCCCATGTGACCAGTACCTGAAAAAGCCGCATACATTCTCATCAAATGGGTAATTCATGATAATGACAGAGTTAATGCAGATGCCTGATATGCAACTTTGTACATCACCCATATGTGGGAGAGTCACAGCCAACAAACATTAAAGATCTCACTTCATTCAATCATCGCAAAAAGCAGGGTGCATAACTTGGTGAAGTAGTATGCCCTAGGTACATAGTTATCCTATGTAAGACCAGTGAGTGAGGGTAAATATAGGCTATCCAGCCATCTTCTCAGATTGAAAATGAAACACAAAACTCACTCTGGCTGCTAGGCACGCTCCAATGAAAGCGGAGCGACTGGCGTTGCAGCCCCCTGCACGCATAGTGGTGCGGATCCCCTCAACAAAGTCTGTGCTGTTGAGGAGTCCGTGCACAGCGGACTGGAACGCCCCAGGCAAATCTGTCATTTTGATGAAACAAATAATAATCAGCATTAATAAGAGCTCCTCTGTCACTTTTATTCAGGTAATCGCCATTCAAGTTGCATTCGTTAAGAATAAACATATTTTCATCATTAGCTTTAACACAAGTGTAGGAAAAATAATTAATTGCCAGTCTTGATTGATTTAAGTTGAAGCTAATTAAAGGATATTGTTTTTTGTAATAATGTAGGATATAATGTTGGACGTACAAAGCCTTCACTGTCATAAGATATTCACGAATCATTCACAGTTAATGGTGTGACAGAGATGTCTATGATAGCCTTAAAATAGACTCACTATATAACCATAAGATAAAGATGGGTAGAGAACAGATGACACTTCATTAAATTTGGGAAATTCAGTTATTCATTTGCTGTTCTGAGTAAAGTTTTATTTTGTCTTGTTTAAGGTGTCACCAACTTCTTTTGAAAGGTGTTCTCACAAACTTCTATTATACCACCATCACATTAATGTTATCACCTTTGTCATAATTACTATTGCTCTCAACATCTATACAAGTTATACCACACATTACTACAACTTCTTCTGCTATTACAATTCTTACAATGAGCTTGAACAGAAGTAAATGGTGGCTGAAGTTGAGGGGGGAAAATGGTTGGAGTTCCACTTTGCCACACAGTGAACAATATGCAAGTTTGTTTTGAACGTGGTTCACTGTGCATATCTTTTCTCACCCAGCTAATCACCGACCATTCTGTTACTGTAATCAAAACAAGATTTTTCTCCATACTTTCATTTGTCCAGGCTTGTCATTTTGCTGGATGTGAATTCATTCTTCTTCTTTTTCTATTCTTTTATTTTTTTTAATTAGTATTATTATTATTATTATTTTTTTTTTTTTTTTTTGGGGGGGGGGGGCAATTTCATGGAGGGTACTTTAATGGTGATGGCATTTTGTTACTCAGGAGAGCCCCTCTCCTTCATTCACCTCAGTTGTTCTTGAACAGTTTGGTGGCTGCCGCAAAATGAGGGACGGACTCATTCTGCCTGATGTTCTCCAGGAAACCAATGATGGCCCGGTCCAAGGAATGGGCATTGGATCGCTGGGGATTTCGCAGCTCCTTCAACACCGACTCCACCGCATTACCGCCGCTGCCACGGAGTATGTAGTGCTCCACGATTCTTTCATTAACAGAGTTGGGAAGAAGGGAATAAGCATAGGCAAGCAGGTCACTTGAAATGGCAACCACTGACTCTGACACATGTCAAAAGCATTTGAACAAGAACAAGAGAGAGTTTTACAACGGCCCGACAAGCATTTGATAAGCTTTATCACTGAAAGGACAAGTTTATGAGTGCTAATTTCATGTTATCACCTGTCACCAATGTAATCAAAGTCATGTTTCATCACACAATAAGAAATTATAGGAATCTATGTAAATGCAATTCATTGATTTTTACAGTCTTGTTAACTTGTTAAAGACCAGTCCCAAGTATACTCGCGCAGGTGCCTATAAGAAAGTGTGTTATAGGAAAATCATCTCTCATCGGTGGTCTAACAGTGTCAAAGAGTATGTACACAAAACTGACCTTCAGACAAGGACAGGGGAAAAAAATCACAAAGCAACAGAAATAGACAGAAGTGACAGAAACTAGCTACTTGTAATTGTGTGCTGTACCTGGCAGCAACTAGACTATGCACAATGGCTTCATCGGCTGTCATGGTAACGGAGACAGCCTCCTCCACTTTGTCTAGCATCTCTGGTCTGCCTGCATAGAGGGCGGCGACAGGGACAACTTGGATGATGGCATGCATATCCTTACTCCTCTCACTTCCTGAAAAAGAGAGAGAGAGCGATGTTTGAAGGGAAAAAGAGAAAGGTACTATAAAGGCCACAGTAAACCATAAACATCTTCTTTTAGTGATCACACCTTTCCAGAACAACTTGATAAATTTAGCTTGATTTCTTATGCTGCGCTACTGCTGTTGCTGCTACTGCATTGTCTTTGTCTTTGCCTAGCATTATCATCAAATGACAGTTTTTAATTGAAATGAAGTTTAATACAGAAATCTACCAGATAGAGCGGGGTTAACTATCCATATAAACACTTTGGTTATTCCAAAACATTCCATGCTCTTAGACTAAGAGACGATCTCTACTGGTTATTACAGAACATTTCATGCCTGTTTAGACTAAGAAACAACCTCTACTGACCTGTTTCCTCCATGCCAGCTTCATATTTCTTCATAAAGTCCTTGATGACCTGGTTGCGCCATGCCGCCTGGATTGGGAAACCCTTGCGCACGCCAGACTTCATGACATATTTGGCATTCGCTGAATCCTCATACTCAGTGTCTGGGCCAAAATATTGGTATTGCGTCTTTGCAAAGTCTTTGGTGTCTAGCCCTGTTGGAAAAAGCATCAAAGTCAAAAATTTGTAACCAGATAGATAGTACAAGATGGTCTTTTGTACATTCTGTCCTTTCAAATCTCTTTTTGTTAGATTCTTTGTTGTTTTGTTTTTGTTTTGTTTTTGTTTTTGTTTCTTTCATCCTGCCCTTGGTTCATATACATGTACAGTCAAACCTGTCTATAGCAGCCACCCAAGGGAGCCGGAAAAAATGTAACATGTAACATGTATCATCGTTGTACACATCAATAAGTACTTACATGTACATGTAAATGTATGTGTGTACGTATAACCTACAGACATGTGTTTCATGTATTGAACAATGTTGGTTTTATGAAATTGTTGCACATAGCATGTGTACAGTCATGAAGAAAGCGTAACACTAGTGCATTATTATGCCTGAATGAATGATGAATACAGCGGTGGTGATCACTGAACATTGCCCATGAATGACTGGCACGGCTTTACATAGCAGAAAAACACGCTGAATTATCGGTTCTTTGGCCGCTATAGACAGGTTAAAATCTATGGCAGGAAACAAAATTTGTGGCCGCTGGCCGCGTTAGACAGGTGGCCACTATACACAGGATCTGTAACAGGGCTTCTCTCGCGGGGATTTTTCAGTGGCTGGCCGCTATAGACAGGTGGCCGCCATAGACAGGTGGCCACTAAGGCAGGTTTGACTGTACCTGTATTTTTAGACATACATTGTACTTTAATATTAGGACTTGTGCACTAAAATATACGTGTACAGTGTATTCATCTTTCCCCACGATCAAGAAGCTCTGGCCTACGTGTACCATAATTCAGCTTGGGACATCAAATGAACTCTATAGGAATTGCAATGTCTGCCGGGTATGCATACTGGCTTGTCTTTCTCCTATCCTCAGCAGCTTGCTTGCTTGAGACCAGGGTTAGCAAGGTAAAAGAAGGCTGCTCACCTCCACACCTGACCAGTGATTCAAGCAGCGCCAGGGTCTGGTCTCCATAGCATGTGTTCTTGCCAGTCTCAATACAGTAGAAGGGATTAGCCGATGGCACTCGGAATTCTGGATTCTCAGAGCTGCCCAGCACGTCCTTCAATTTGTTGAGATTGTAGATCCAATGGATAGGCTGAGCTGGACTCAGAGAAAAAGACACATGATCAAGTTTGAACTTCTTCTTGCAAACAGCTAGCACCAATATAATCAATAATTCATAGTTATCAAAGGGTAAAATGACAGAATTTTCATTACACAAATCTTCTTTTGCAATCTGTTTGATCAAAACTGAGCATGAAGTCATACGCATGTGGGATTTTCTCAAAGAAAACAATTCACATTACAATTTTGTGCATTTCTTTGGCAATACAATGTGTATAAAAAAGTATAAAACCCTAGTATTTTCACAAAGGGAATCAAATCATTCTCCTACACACTGCCATGTAATTTCAACTACAAGGGAAAATGTATCCAAAGACTGGCAATGAAATTCAATAAAATCAGCTTAAACCCCCACCCCTCCCCCCCCCCCAAAAAAAAAAGTAAAAAAAAAAAAAAATGATTACCTGTTATTCTCCTGGAAGGCTGTTTGTGCTTTGAAATAGCTAATAGGTCTGAAGGACACATAAACAGCTGGACACTTACTGAACTAAAAAGGTATCATGTGCTCAACTAATGCGATTTCATCTATGCCACTAATAATCAATAATTGGGTTAAGAAAAAAACAAATTGTTTCATGGTCCTCCTGCTCAAACTAATTTAACACATACACACATGGGTAAAGGCGCATATAAAGGCACATATAAAAATAAATGGAGTTGGGGGGGGGGGGGCGGCAGGGGGCAATTCTGGTCTGTTGCAAATATGGCATTATCAGAACACTAGCTAAAACTGTACTTGCAGCTGATAGCTTTTTGTCTTGAATTCATTTACATACATACAACCATATACCTTGGTGATTTCCCTGGTAGCCGTGGCACAACAGTCGACAAAAAGATGCATATTACGCTTATATCATTTTTTTTTCCATCAAATGTCCCTTGAATACAAGTGTACATGCTCTCTCTCCCATTTTTTTTTTCCAGACTGCAGGGATGCCAAGTTCAAAAAAAATTTATGAGTGAGATTTTCATGACTCGGCATCTCGGCATGCGACTGTGCACACGAGCGAGGGTGTGGGAGGGGTTTTTCCCCCCCCTGTGGCCCGAGTCCCACGGTAGGGAGCTTTTTCAATTTTTAGCTCTTAATGGTGCGATCAGGTGCATACTTAAGTGACTATAAGACAAAAGGGAATTATACCTTCATTTGCAACTATCACTTTAATCTTTTGAGCTATGCTCATTATTATAGGCCCAAGTTGCAGACTTCGCCTGATGCGTGAGAAAAATGGGTGTCATGCGTGAGATTGTGAGATGGCCCCTAAATGCTTGAGTCTCACGCAGAATGCGTGAGACTTGGTAGCTCTGAGACTATCTTCCTCTCCTTCCCTTTGACAATCCTTCCCCTCGATCCTCAACCAAAAGTGACTTACCCGCTGCATCTCCTACAAGTGCACCAACAATAGCTGCTACTGCCCTCTGGTTCACCACATCAGCTGCTGCCATGACGACTGATTACTCACAAAACTGATCCATCTACGGTGAAATGTACACACAACATGGGTTCCCAAAGAATGACAGACATTAGTTCCAAGGTAGCTTGCAATTCCTTGTACTTTGAGTTCATCACTTCTGACTAAGCTGCTAGGAACTTTCAACTTTTGTTCAACTGTATTAAACTACAGTGTAGAGGTCTGTCAAGAATGTAGAATTGAATATTGGTAAAATCACACACGATTTGTTCACTTGGGGACAGTGGATTTGAAGACCCTACACTAGATCCAATGGTAATGTTCTGTCTGGGCAAACCATTCCAGAGCTTTCCAACTTCAGGGAATTTTCAGTACCGGTATGTATCGATAGAATAATGAATGCACACGTAATGATCATGAATTTTTTTCCCCTCTATCTCTCACTTTTCATTTTCATTTTTTCATGACATTAGGCTAACAAGATTGGGCAATGATGTCATAGAATTGCCTCATTCGTAAGTCTGTCACTGACCTGTGCAATAAGCACCATTATTATTTTTTCTAATCAGATTTAAAAAAATTTAAAAAAATTGTATCATTCTTGAAACTAGTCTGCTCCACATGAAAAAGAGCCAAAAAAGTCCTTACAGATCAGAGTTTGTTTGCTTTTAGTACTTCTGTTTTTTTCTCTCACAAATTCAAGTCCTTGAGTACAGTTGACAGCCACCTGAGGTCAATGGGTCAAGTTAAATACCGGTATTAAAAGCTTGGAAAAAGATATGTGACTTTGATAAAATTATATGAAGAAGCACATAACCTCACAGCATACAAATCAAAAGCTGCACTATGTCACTCATTTGGAGGGCAGAGAATCAGATGGTAAAGACTATAAATGACACTTTGTACAAGGACATAACGTTACCTCTAGTAGGCCTACACTACAGCTCTACACACCAACACCCTGACAGATGTGTGCTGTATCTAGCTACAAAGGGTGTATACATGTACCGGTAGGCCTTTACTGTACAAAATGTAGGGTGATTAGATATGCCTTTTTCTTTTTCTTTTTCTTTTTTTGCCAGCAAAACACACCACTGATTTTGCATTGAATTGAATTAAAATCAAACTGAATTGTTCGAAATGAAAACAAGCTAGACTGCACGCACTTGCCAACTGTTAGTGAGTGCATGCATCAATGCACATAAATGTAGCCAGGCATTATAAGCGAACAGCGTTTGAGTGGTAAATCTATGGGGAAATTAATACGGGTATTACATGGTTCCCCACACGTAGCTGTACTGTATTGTAAGGAAGTCTTTCAAAAATATATGCATCTAGATTATAATTGGTAATAATTTAAGGAATAGACTAGACTATACACATTGTACATAGGGTCTACACTCTAACTTTGTTAGTTCTACTGTATTTTACATTAGGCTACATGAACAAAGCATTATTATCAACAATTATTAACCCGTTCCTTCCGCAATTCTCGGACTGCCTTTAATGCCCCCAAACGAGATTCTTTTCGCCCGTCGACAGAGAGGCACACAGGTTGGTAATCCAGCTGTGTGAAGGCAGTCAAGCGGTTCATTGTGTCCCCCTATCTACGGTCAACTACATGTGCCCGTGAACAATGGAAATATCGATCGGGTGCGAGGTACGAATAGAGCGTGCGCTGATGAGCTCTCAGAATCTTTTGTTCTACACAAAACCAGGTACCTAAATGAGGTGACTGGGGTCAGCGAACCCGCATTTCTAACTGATCTCAGCCTTGATCATTATGTACATCATGTTCGTACGAGTTTACAGCAGAACAAGCAAAAAACTAAATCAGGAAAAGGTACATAATACTGTAAAACCCCCTTTTTTAAACAGCAGGAGAACAAATCTTGATAGAATAAACTCTGATCTTTTTATCAAACCCACTTTTCTGAGCATTTTAACACAAAGAAACATGAATTTAGGTCATTGAAGCAGGCACCCTTGTCTTCATTTTGGGAACCTGGTAAACCAGGTTCCCGTAAGGAACGGGTTAACAGTATCGGCAATAACATTGCGCATCCATCAGTCCATATCATGATATGATAGATGCATGACAATGTGATTACTAATCTGTTAATTGCAATCATTCTTTATTCATTCCGCTGCTTGGATTCATGCAGTCCGGTGGCCTTACTCGTGATAATGTAATGATAGCCACCAATTATTCACACGTAACGTTAGTCGTTAGGCCTAAATCATTGGCCCTCACTAAAACTAACGTTACCGGTTACAAATCATTGTGACATTGACAATGCCTAACGTTACCTACCTACATACATGTAACCATGATAATGACGTTACCACAGCTAATGAACGTTTAGCTATCAACCTTGCAAAGCAAATGAAAGAGCGTGCCAAAGCCGAAGGCGAAGATACGAAGTATGATAATAGTTGTCACCAGATTGTTGTAGTTGTGGTCGTGTGTGGGTCCCTTCGCCTTGGGCCATGCGAACTACCGAGCGTAATTAACTCAAAAATAAGAGTGCAGTAACTGACTCGACAGCTCAGGTCCAAGCAGATTCAGCTGGCTTCAGGGCGTTGGTAGCGAGCTTTGACAGCCAGCCATTCAATTCATGTGGTCAGTGGTACTACTGGTCTCCGGTGGTATTGTACCGGTTGTACCTTCGGGTACGGTGGTACCAAAGGAATTCCGAAAGCCAACGAACAACGTGTATTATGCAACTCATCAGCAGCCTTCGATTACATAACGTGAAAGCCGATCCTCCGCCCCCGATAGATCGCGCAATTCGCTGTCGCCTGGTGGCGTTGTTGCTCTGCGTGTCACAGCGAGTAGAGTTAAAAACGTAATCCAATGATTTAAAGCAAAAACAAAACAAAACAAAATAAAAAATAACACGAAACAAACATTAGGCCTACAGCATAAATTCTGGTTTTGTTGCAAGAATGAAATTCATGGAGAAGAGCCAGAGATAAGAATGGATATACATTGTAAAGATATTTTAGTTTTCATACCTGTCGCCGAAATGTCACACTCACTAATCCTGTTTGCCTTTTTAGTGTTTTGTTTTGTTTTAAACTGTTGGTTCATTTGTTTGTTTGTTTGTTTGTTTGTTTGTTTGTCTCAGGGGAAGATAAATGTATATCATCCTATTCCAAGAGTCATCCAACCGTAAAGGCACTCTAAACTTTGAATGTAATAACAAATAGCAGAACTTGGTCTTTATTATGAGTTCAACGATGGCCAGAAGGGAGGAAAAGTAAGAGAAAAAACAAAAAAGAAAAAGCAAGAGAAAGCAAAGAACAGTTCATTCCTCAAGGGAAACAAATGTATATATATATATATATATATATATATATATATATATATAGATAGATATATATATGTATGAAGAGTTTGTTCGCAAAAACCGATAAGTCCAAAATTGTCAAATGGAGATATTTGCGATTAAAGGTCAAGAAAAATAACGAGAATAATAAGAAAATTTTTGCTTCTTTTGACAATAACTTCAAAGATGTACCTTTATATGCAGTGACCAATATATCATTTAAAAGGTATTATTTTGTACTTTAAGACAGAGACCATACTTCAAAATCTTCAAAAATGGACTTATCGGTTTTTGCAAACAAACTCGTCATATATATATACATATATGTGGAAATCATTTTGAAACAAAATGTTGAATAGATGCAGTGAACAAAATGACCATAAAACGTGGTACATGTCCAAACACATAAATAGAGTTAACATGTTAGAAACTAACAAACGCAAACAGAAAAACTGAATTGCTCAATTTCCACTAATACTAGAATATGATTTAAAAAATACAAATGTCGCGATGACGACTGGTATGCCTCTGCCATAATGCATGGTTGTGAGGCAACAGTTTCACATACATTGAAACAAGTTTGTCACAAATGTGTTGTGTTTACTTTCCTTGAACTAGGTTTGGATTGATAGCTAAATTGTTTAAGACAGCGAGTATTTGGGAATTTCAGTATTTCAATTTTTCCCTTGACCTTTAAGGACTCTTGCCCTTTGACCCCATTGCCCACAATTCTTCAAATCACTAACATTTTCATGCCAATACTCAATGCTTCACACTGGCACTAGTCTAATGGTCCGGGACCAGTTAAATCACTGTTGGACCAGTAACTTTTTTCAGGAATGAACCAGTAAAGAAAGGAAAAACTGAGTACCTACTCGTACAACAGACAGGTCAGACCAGTAGAAAAAAAAAAAAAAAATTGGTTAGTGCATGCAGCCCTGCAATACTTTAGATATTTTCATAATATGAAGAAATTGTGACATTTGAACATTTCCTATGATCTTTGACCCTATGACCAAGCTCTTTCACTAAAGAATCATTGGGCAGTAATACATGCACATTGTATACCTAGTTTTACTTAGTAATAGTATTAAGTTTATGTATTGAGTAATCTCCACGAAAAGTGTAATTTCAAAAGAACTTAGCATTTTAAACTGACCTTTGGTCCTTGACCTCTGACCCAATGATCCCAAAATTCCCAAAAGAAACACTGTCAGGCAGCACATGCATACACACCACATTTCATGATGATAGAAAAAAGTGTCACTGACCTTTAACCCCGTGGCCCCAATAATTATGTATACCATTTTCAGAAATAGCTTCAGGCATTGGATAAATATGGGAAAAATATTGACATTTTGATAATTTGACCATGACCTTTGACCTTCGACCTTGAATATGTGCACCCAAAAGTTGATAGGCACAATTTCGTCCATTCATATACTATGCCAAGTTTTATTGTACATGCACAGCTGTATTTGGATACCTCAAACAGTTTTTGAGTTATGCTGTCCACACTAGATTGATACTGTAGCAGACAGGACAGATGGACAGACAGACGGACAGACAGCCGAAATCACTAAGTCTCCGGCATAAAAAAAGCTTATATCATTACATGATATTTCTACCGTTCAAAACCTTCTTAATGCAAAAAATTCCTCTTTGGATTTTCTTAACCTCTCTTAACACTCTCTCTAATCACAAACACAGACACACACACTCGCACACACACATTGACACAATGACACAAATCAACTTTAAAAATATGCTTCAAATATTTGCAATTGTTTCATTTCTGTATTGTCACACACGTCAAATAGAGATTGGAAGCAAATTTACAAGAGTAAAATATAAAGAGAATTCATATACAGCTTGTAAATCAAAATCTGACTCATGAGAAGCTGACTAATGCATTATGCAAATGTCAGTTAATTCCTGATTATGTGGGGAAGAAAATTTCATTAAGTGATAATAATCACATCAATATTTATACATCACATCAATACACACCAGCCCACCTCTAAGTAGCACACCTGGCCAAAGTATCAATAGAATCCATCAGAGATTTCTTTGTTTTTGTTTGTTTGTTTGTTTGTTTGTTTGCTTGTTTGTTTGTTTTAACTCTTTTAAGATCTTGCACATACAGCAGAGCATTAAGATAGACTGACAGACATCAGGGATGCTCTCTTTGGTGTCCTTCAATGTACACAGAAATGCCCATATTAAAAAAAAAAAACACTTGATGTTACATGAGGACTCGAGGTGAAAGAGGTCAACCTAGTCAATCTTGAATGTTTCATATTTTCTGAAAAAGCTTTTCTTCTTCAATTATTCTTAATTTGGGGATCATAAAGCAGGGCTGAACCCTAACCCATTTTTTTCTACTGGTCCAACCTGTCTGTCGGACCAGTAGGTACCCAGTGTTTCCATTTTTTACTGGTCCATTCCTGAAAAAGTTACTGGTCCAACAGTGATTTTTACTGGTCCTGGACCATTGGACAAATGTGTCTTTAGCCGTTTTGGTAGAATACTATATTTTGTAGAATAATGTGATTAGGTTAGTCTTAAAGGCCCTTTTCATTTCTTAAAAATCCTTTACACACTTTCATGTTCAACTCTTATAACTTTTGAAAGGATGATGCTACTACTTTGAAAGTTGGTATTAATCATGGTCAGAAGTGCTAACAGAGCATGCTCAATTTCAGCCTAATCTGGTAATCCCTTTTGTTGTTGCTATAGGCTATGGTGATTAACATCTTGTTGTTGTTGTGGTTGTTGTTGTTTTTCATTGCGCAGCTAGAATGGCTTGGTAAAGATAAAGCCCTTGAATAGACACTATACTTTGGAGCCTCTTTTCTCAGTTCACATTTTTCTAGAGTGTGTGCTTTCTTCCCGATACTTACAGTAGATAGGCTAGGAGAGTCCATTTGAATTGACTAATACTTGCCCATCATTTTAAAGCTTAAAGGGACTGTACATGTCTGGCTGAGGTGAGGATTTAGCTTTTAACGTTTTGCGAGATATTCAGAAACCACTCTATGAGATGTCAAAGAGCATGCAATTCTAAGAGGTATCAAAAGTTTATTTGATGAAAATCGGTTATGAAATGGCCGAGAATCCAAAAACAAGGTGAAACAAAGAGATCCTATTAAAAGGCGTGGGCTGTCGCCTTTTAAAACATGTATCATCCCTTTTTTAGATATCTCAGCCATTTGAAAACCAATTTTTATCAAATAAACTTTGAATCCTTCTTTAGAATTACATGCTCTTCCATATTTCATAAGAGGTTTCTCATTATCTCACTTAGGAATGTTATAAACCTGAATCCTCACCTCAACCAGTACTGTGCAGTCCCTTTAAAGTGTGCTCTGTCAGACTGCCCTTTACTAAATATTCATATTTAGCGACTCTTTGTTGGTTTTGTGATGCAGGGTTACAATAAAATAATGATAGCAACAATAAATACATGCATAAATAAGTAAACTTGGACATGACATGATTCTCGTACATTTTCAGTTAACTGTAACGTTTCACACACCTCATAGACATTAACAGGTGAACAATGATACAATTAAGCGCAAGGCAGAAAAAAAGGTGGATGATGGTAAAGTGTACATTAAGAAAAAAGATCTCCACTCTGTTTCTGCAGACTTCTGTTTTCAATTAACGGTACATATGTCAATGAAAGCAGAAACCGGGGTACGTGTTCCTCCCCCATCCCGTCACCTGTGGTTGTTGTTTTTTTCTCTCTTTTTTCTTTATGGTAATGTTGAATTTGGCAGTTACTATTCATTCACATGAGTTTTTGTACGACATCAACTTTTAAAACCTTACCTATGGGTGGAAGTACAGTCCAACTTGAGAGGATTAATATCATACCTTTTTTTTTTCTTATGGAAGTTAAAATGGATGTAGTATGACTTGATCTACATCCAATCCTACCTCTCAATTTTTAGTCTTACTTTGTTTACAAACATTTTGCTTTCCACCTGTTCCAAGAGTCACTGCATTATGATATACAATGTCTATACTTGCATAATACCTTTTACCTGCTCTCTTAAATAATGTCTGAAACACTTTCTTGAAACCTCAGGTGACACCTGTTCATACATGTAGTAGGGTCAGTTTTCTTCTTCTTGGTGACATCATTCAGACCAGTATTGTCTGCCTATTAAAGCCACAGAGCGACATTGATCAGAAGATAATAGTCTGAAGACAAAGACTACAGCTTCATCACACTTGCAGTTGTTATTGGCCCTGAAACCAATATCTGAGGTCACAGCACAACTAAGATGGGTCTGATCCAAGACTACTTCCTCGCGTGCTCGTCAGTGCTCAAGATCCCAGCACTGCATATGTCTGTACAGTTCAAAGGTTGTTTCTGGATCTACTGCCTCTGGTTTGACCTTCTCAGGAATTAAACCCGTGACATCCAAGTTCGCCGCTTCCACTATCATGGTAGGGGAGAACATGTCAAGTATATCTGGAGGGGGAACTTCAGATGCCTGCATAAAGCAAATATGAACCAGAAAATTATGTTAGTTTTTTCTTGTAGTACAATGTATTGCTGTACATGGAATATTGAGAAAGAAGTGAAGAGCAACAGTACTCACATAGAAAATACACATTTCTGCCAGAGAAAGGGGTTAATTCAAAAACAAATCAATACCATATACAGAAGATAACAGAGTAACACAAACACTTCTATAAACTTAACCCACTGAGGACGGACTGATTTTGCTACAATATGCATTTCCCATAGACACCTGCCCGAGTATTCAGGACGCGTCCTCAACGGCTTAGCATGGTTGAATTTTGTATGAGAAATCTACCAGTGCTTTGTCTTCAGTAACAATAATAGCAATGATGGAACTTAATGCAACTGAAGTATTAAAGATTGCTATGACACCTCTCCTAGAAGTGTCATGTATGAGCACACTATTCTATAAATGAGAATTTAAGAGAGTTCTTACTAATCTCTACTCAAGGTCTTAATCATCAGCATGACCTTACATGACAAATATAATTCATCCATATTTCTGTGAAGGGTTCATCTTGGTTTTAGGCTAAGATATTAAAGTGTGAACATAATGCTGTGGAAAGAGCTCAGCATTGAGACAGACAGTGTGAGGAGTGCAACTTTACTGTATGCCTCAACATGGAGCCTAGCACAAGTGATGCAGTTCTGTGGATATCAGATCAGTGGCTCTTTTACACATCCGGGATAGGCTTAGGTTAAGATTAGTTTCAGGTTTACGACTAGCATCAGGGCCAGGGGAAGTGTCCTGGGTAATTGCTCAGGGGGTAATTACCCTAGACCCGCTTTTTTAGTGTAAAGCCAGACAAAGGCAACATCTTGGATAAAACGTCTGTCATTTTTTAACTGCAGCCATATGTCTGAAGAAGAAAATCATACTTCTTGGACCTTTTCTTACTCCAGCAAGCAGCTCGAACACATGCTACCAGAAAATCATGTGTGTGTGTGTGTGTGTGTGTGTGTGTGTGTGTGTTTGTGTGTGAGGGGGCAGGGGAAGGTGTCATGTAGAAAACAAAATCTCCAAGAACAGGGAATGTTCTATTCAAGTACTGTTACTTACTGTAGATGGCTTTGTGGGCTGTCTGCGCACCCTGGACAATTTCTGCATGATGGCCGTTTCCAGCGTTTCATCAACTGGCACAGAGAGTCCAACAAGTCCTGAATGTTCAAATGAGGCAGAGGAGAAGAACAGCATTCAGCATGCATTATCCCTACTTCCAGTATGACAATGTTTGAACTTGTAGAAAATGAAGTTTGCATAATGCAGTAAGTTCATTGTGACAGTTTCCTAAGTTCACAATCGATGATACACTGTCACAGTGAGAGATTTTAAGCATTTTGCTAGAAAGCTTTGACTTGAAAGATTACATAAAATTTATATCCTACGTATGTTAGAGTGATTTCCTAGCATTAACATGAAATACTGCTCATCAAAGAGCGTCAGGTTACTGCATAGTGCCCACCTGAAATTAACTACTACTGAATGTGAAATATGCATACAGTGTTCATGACAGCGCTATTATCAATATCATCATGCACAGCATGAATTACATGTAAGTAACTTTAAAGTGGGTTTGAATAATTCCTATTCAAAAGCCCCCCCCCCCTGAAAAAAGGTACATGAGATGATTTTTTTTTTCAACACACACAAACATTATTTTACACCGTACCTGTATGCAAGAGCCATGTTTATGAACATACCGGGTGTCCCAAAAAAAGCGGAACGGTGGATTTTCAGTACCTTGCGTTCTCAAAGTGATATATTTTTTGACATCATTAGAAAGAACATCTTCAGCAGAAGACAATGATACCAAAAACATTAAATTTGGTTCAGTACTTTTTATTTTACGCCAGTTTCTGTAAATGTAGTCATTTTCAAATTTCGCTGGATTTTTGCGACATATGAGATAGTAATTTGGGTGCGACACGCGATCCATACGGTGAATTGTGTAAGCTCGTTGATCCATGTCAACAAAAGATACAGCTTTCACACGTACACACACACACACTGTGTTTCCTGGCCCGCGCCCAATGTGAAAGCTGTATCTTTTGTTGACATGAATCATCGAGCTTACACAATATTCACTGTATGGATCGCGTGTCGCACCCAAATTATTATCTCATAAGTCGCAAAAATCCGGCGAAATTTGAAAATGACTGCATTTACAGAAATTGGAGTAGAATAAAAAGTCCTGAACCAAATCCAATGATTTTGGTGTCATTGTCTTCTGCGGAAGATGCTCTTTCTAATGATGTCAAAAGATGTATCACTTTTAGAACGCAAGGTATTGAGAATCCATCGTTCCGCTTTTTTGGGACACCCGGTATAGCAGTTGGTTTTCAGCACAGGAGAAGAGTCAAATGTATATGTTTGCGTGCATTTTAATTTCGTGCCAGCCAAGATTTGCAAAATTAAAATGCATGTGAAATTTCTTGTCTATACTATACACATTGAATGTTAGAGGCAACTCGTGAAAATTTCACACCACAAAGAAAGCCGTCGGCTCCAATTCGCAAAAAGTTCATGCCGCGCAATAATATCGTGTTCTACAGTAAGTAGATACCACGTAGTATCAGTAGTAGTTTTTATCTATTTTGCAGATCCATTTTTTTTTTCTGTCTCAAGCTTTTTTTTCTTTTTTTTTTGTGCTTAAATTCTGATCACAAGTTACTTATTGAAGTCAGTGTATACAATTTTCACAAACTGCAGCCAACAGTCTTTTTCACAGCATGAAATCTTTGCCAATTGCCACTGGCATTCAATGCATTAAGTGTAAACAATAACTTTCGCTAAATTTCAATTGAGCTAATCTTGGCTCTTGCGAAATTTATGTTTACAATTAAAATGCACATGAAATTTTCTGGTTTTACAGTGATCTGACATCTCTGCACAGTGGTTGCCATGGCTATTTGAACCCTTTCTTGTTCCACATGAAATAAGGAACAACTCTGTTCATTGTATAAGAAGCATTCTTTGTATCACAATCTCATAGTTTGCAGTACCTGTATATTTTGAATCCTTCTTGTCAACATTAGTAGTTTCAGCGACCCTCTCATTTAAGGCAGTCCTTGCTGATTCGGAATCCTTCAGTGTCTTCAGCACAACCTCCTCTGCGTCGAACGGCTGCCCCCTCAACTCCTTCAACTTCTGTCCCAGCACGGCAGTGGAATGAAGCTCCGGTGTGGAGAGAGGACACTTTGGATCCACAATTCTCACGTGCTTCTGGCTGCTCAAAGTCCCAACTTCTCCGTTGCTTCGCCTCCCAGGGCCAGAACTGGACTTGATGACCATCGCAGACTTCCTGCTTGAAGTCGCCGGAGCATCTTTCGCAACGGTTGAGCCTCCCTGATTAAGCACCTGCCTGGTGAGCCTATCAATTTTGCCAGCATTTCTGTTTTCTTTGTCCTGCTTACACTCAACTTTTCTTGCATCATCGACTCTCTTGGCAGCGATTTTGGCATCACGGCCTTTTAGAAGCTGGAGATTTTGCTCAAGATTGTCTTTGTGCTTCACCTTTTCCTGCTTGAAGAGCACGCCAGGATTTGAAGAAATCACTGACCGGCATTCATTTTTCGCCTCCTCCTGACTGAGAGACTTTCCAGCTGTCCTCGTCTCCATGCCCTGACCTGTGCGAGCTGAATTCTCAGTCAGGCCACTCCTCTTTTGCCCCTCATCTTTACCGAATTTTGTAAGCTTCTGATTTGGCTTGTCTGGGGTGAGACTCAACAGTGGGTCAGGAAAGCAATCCAGATTTGGCGAACTTGTCCTCTGCACGGGCGGGGGTCGAGGTTGGGGGTCAGAATCTGCATTGTCCGATATCATTTTGTCTTATGGTGTGGCATCTGGGCACTTGGCCTGTAAAAGAATAGCAAATTTTGAAGGAAGGCTTCGACAAATGAGGAGATTGGCATAAGATTACTATGATCAGATTCTAATGCCATTGGAACATTATAAAGCCAGAAACATAATGAAGTTTGTACAGCATTTAGTTGGAAGTTCTCTAATTTTAAAAAAAAAACTTTACACCTTATAAAATACACCTTTGAATTTGTGCCACTGATAATGAGAGACATAGTTTAGTTTTATTCTATAAAGGGTGAAAATCTAATTTGAAATGGCTCCCCAAGAATAAAGGGAAAGACTTCCTTATAGCCACCTCCCCCAGTGGCCATCAACTACACTGTAATTTTACCATGGATACCATTCTACACTCCCCTACCCTTGTTCGCTTGGATGTACGGATGCACACTTTTACACACATTTGGGAAGTGGTGGGGACATACGTGTAGAGGGTAAGGAAGTCTTGCCAGGCAAAGAAGATGACTGCTTTACAAGTTATCTTTAGAATTTTGATGACATGTCCTGTTTTGATTTTACTCCCTTCATAAACAGCCAACTGGGAAAGATAACAATGTGTCAACAATTCAAATTTCTTGACTCTACCATTCAATCATACTTCAACGACATGCACTAATAATAGGATCAGTGACCCTGACCAGTGGAGTAATAAGCTATCGTAGATCCCAAATGTTGATCTCTCCATTACTTGTACTCCCAGAGTGATCTCAGTTGTAGCACAATTGTAGTAGATGTCTACTACTATGTCTAGATCTATAAGATCAAATAGTAGTACACATGTACTTCTAGTACAGTCAAACCTGTCTATACCGGCCGCCCAAGGGAGATGAAAAGAGTGGCCATTATAGACAGGTGGCTGCTATAGACAGGTTATTGGACATTTTGGGTGCATTGCCTACTATTATGTAGTGTGCGTACACGTGTGCACACATGTTCTTCATGCATCTGAAGAATGCCGGTATTGATTGAGTTGTTGCACACTAGTTCAAGCAAGATTTTCAATATTAAGTGCATTACTATGTCTGAATGACAGGTGAACGTTGCAGTGACCATGACTGAACGCTAGCCATGAGTAATGACAGGCACAGCTGCAAAGCAGAAAAACGACGTGCTTAATTATCAGCTCAGCTGTGGCTCTGTATACTATGGGTCTGTGGCCACTATAAACAGGTTAAAGTCTATCACGAGCGGCAAAATTGGTGGCTGCTGGCCGCGTTAGACAGGTGGAGTATATACATACAGGGTCTATAAAATGGCTTTTCTCTTGGGGGGATTTTTCAGCGGCCGCATACAGGCAGGTGGCCGCTAAGGCAGCTTTGACTGTACTAGTCAATCCAGGTCACACATCTGACACCTACAAATTACAATATTACAATTTCATCTTCTTCAATCTCCTTAATATCTATACTGTCCCACATCCCTATGCTGGTGCCAAGCAACTGGACAGGGGGTGTGCTGATCAGCGATACCAGTGATACTATAGCCATTGGCATTGACTAATTTCTGGGAACCATCTTGCTGATATCAATAAAGACTAAAAAAAAAAGATTGATTCAAATCAATCATGGTCAGTCAACAAATCATGGTTTAAATTTATGTCACCACACCCACACGGTCTGCTGGTCTGAAGTTGATGCGTAGACGTCTACCGTTGAACTTAATGTCTTCACTTAACTAGTGACTAGAGTCTACCTAAGTACAAAATCTATAGACACTACCTAATGTGTTGCTGTTAGAGCTACCAGTATCATGGAGATGGGAAGTTGCCAACAGCGCAGCTGGCACTGCACTGACAGTGACAAAATGAATGGCGATGTTGGAAACTGAAGCTCCCTCAATGAGTGCAGCATGCAGTCACCGCGGTGTCTGGATGACAGAAACCATCGCATCGGCATAAGATAATGCCTCAATTGAAGCATCTCAACCAATTGTAACTTTACTTTTGATTGGAAGTCCATATTACATTGTAAAATAGTTGCGATTGATTGATATCCTGAGCCTGGTAGTAGGACTGTTTAATTATGTAGATCTTAATAACATAAACATTTCTAAAATACATGACATGTTACACGTGTAAATAACCGCTGTAGACTAAGTGCCATAAATTACTTACACAAAAGTAAGTCCGTGGGACTGCACAAAGTCCAAGAACAAGTTTACTCGAGTTTCGCTCTCTAATGAAGACTGAAATCGATCCGTAACTTATTTGAGTCTGAAGTTGGTGCCATGCTTGCCGAATAGAATAGATACGTTATCCGACCTTCCTCGTTTGGACAACAGCTACAAACGTAATTGGAAGAGGACTCGGACATCCAGCACTGACTCAAACTTTCCGCCCATAAGTTTGTCGTGTCGACATACGAAATGTACTAGTAATCTGAAAGGCTGCCCTCCTCGACAAGGGAAAGGGAGGGACACACTCGATTCGCATCATCACCAACTGGGTTACACCCAAAGAGGTTCTATAGAAGAACCTCTTTGGTTACACCTTCCAACCTTTTTTTTTTGGGGGGGGGGGGGTGGGGATGGCCCGGGATTGTTTGTTTGTTTATGTGTTTGTGTATTTTTGTTGTTATCTTGGTTTTCGCTTTTGGTTTTGTTGTTGTCATTTGGTTTGAAGAAGTGACGTTACAATAGATAGATAGATAGGTAGATAGATAGATAGACAGACAGATAGATAGATAGATAGATAGATAGATAGATAGATAGATAGATACTCTAATAGATAGATAGATATTGGTTTATTTCATCAAAAGGAAGGTACATAGCAGTCCAGAGGCTGAATTGCGGGTCCAAGTTTGATGTAAATGTACAAGCAAAACAACCCAATACAATAATTACAATTGTATTCACACGAAACAAATAGAAATGTACTACAATATAATACAATTCTCTTTTAAAACACAATTTTACACAAAAGTAAGCGAAAGTGAAATCAACTGATTCTAAATAACAATATGAAGAAACACAAAATCCTAGCAGTAATACGTTAATAATCATTATACGTAGTACGCCAACCGGCTAAAATAGATTTTAATGATTTTGGTGTGGTATCCGAGTATATTCAATTCAATTCCTTTTAATTAATTTTCATTCCTTTTTTTTCAACAGAACAAATAAATTTAATCAGGAATGATAGACATACATTCGGCGATGCGAAAGATAAATGACAGCTACACAAAGATTATGCATACATACCTGTAAAATAGGCAGTTATGTTTAGAGCACCAAAAAAAAAAAAAAGAACTGACAGGTCCACTAAAAAGCATGCTTATAATTATATTGGGAACCACTCAAAAGATTCTACGAGAGTGCTTAATTACTTAATACTTGACACAAAAATGATTTAAAGGGGATGGCTGGTACTGATCAGTGGGAATTAGTGGGTATGCTTGGGGATGATGATTGTTCTCAATTCTTGTGGATTCATTTAAGAGTACATTATATATCTATTGTTGTGTGAAAATTATTTGCTTCAGAATGGTCTCATATTCAAGTAATGTGCAGTTTAATGTTTCCAGGTTAGCATGCTTGTATACAGTGACGGGACATTAAAACTGGACATTACTTGACTTTGAGACCGTATATGAGAATATGAGAGTCACTACGCTGAAAGGAATGCCAGAGTCTTCCAGTCCATTGATGGATGATTGAAGATAATATCATAGTTATTTTCTAATTATTTTCTTATTTTAAACTTTAATCGAAAACATCTTGGCTTAACAAAAACTGAAATAACTCGTTAATTCATTATGGTATTGGAGTACAATGCTTTTATAATTAATGTAGACGTACAAAATGAAATGAAGAAATCTACGTTTTGGGTGCCATGTAAAGCACTCTTTGCAGTCACTGCTTTTTAAAAATCACGCCCTCGTGCGTTCACGCCGAGGGAAGCAGAAGTGTACCAGGAATAATCCTACCGTTGATCAGTGCGAAATGCGACTACACTAAGCCAGATTATCCGCAAGTTAGGGATTAGATTCTTTTCGAAAGAAAGTTTGATAAAGGAGGTGGCTGGGAAGAGGTGACCTCGCTTCTCTAGTTTTACCAAAAAAAAAGAAGAGATTGTTTATAACAATTTTTTACTTCTCTTTTTTAAAACACGAACATCTTCGCATGGAAATGGTGGCTTTATTGATTTTTTTAAAAATGGTTTTATGTCATTGGATGGACATGTTTCTGCATGTTGCCTCAATGTAGCCATTTCCATATCGATTATGACTTTGCAGGGGGCTTCGGAATCTCTCTCTCTCTCTCTCTCTCTCTCTTCTCTGTCATCTATCAATATGATTATGATCTGTCTTCCCTGCTGACAAGAGCACAGTGTCCCACAGTTAAACACAATAATATGGTGAAACATAGTGTGACACAATTATGGTGAAACACAGTGTGAAATCTCTTAACACAGAGTAAATTCGAGAGTTTCAACGGTGTGAACAAATTGTGAATCACCAATTCAAACTTTAAATTATAAATTCACAGTGTGGAACAGAACATCACCACAGTATGAATACCCTGTGAAAAAACACACACACAGTGTGAAATGATCTTCGACACTATTAAATTCGAGCGTTTTCACATAATCAACTACGTGAACACAGTGTGAACGCACTGTGGGACACTGTATTCTTTCCATCAGGGATTTCTTTTTGATCCTATGTCTCTTTCTCTTGTCAACATATTCTCCTTTTTCTATGTCTTTTACTCACTTTCGTTTCTTTCTTTCTTGCGTTTGACTTCCCCCTCCCCCCCCCCCACATCTTGCTGCACTGAACATTCGGATAAACATAACGCACCGGAAAGCACAAATTTGATTAAATTTTGCCTAATCCAAAAATGTTATTCTTGTCGGACTATCCTTTGAGAACAGATTAACCTGCTTATCATAAGTAAAATAGTAATGTTACCTACTTTGGTTCTTAGGCAAAACTGCCTATTGGCACCTAGAGGGAAATAAATCCACCTTTAAATCGCTTAAGTATACATGTAGTATATAGGGCGTACTTGTTCCGAGTTGCATTTTAATCTCTTAAAGGCCGATTCCACATCAAGCGAATAGCGTTTAATGTAATTTACAGTAAAGATCAGACAAATAGAATCATGTAAAAGATGATGTATAGAAATAGGGCATAAGATAAGAGAGTAATGGAAATTTAAAGCTTCACAAGATTTCATCAATTGTTGGTGATAATGACAGCAATCACATGCGATATTAGCCGAGATGATGACATCAACTAATCACAAGATCGTTGATTTGTTAGAAAAGACACAAAAATCATAAAAATCATATCCGTGGACGATAAATCTACTACACTGGACTCCCGCTTCTAACGAAGTCCTTGAGAGACCGGCAGTTTTTCTTTCGTTATATCGAAATTTCATTAATAACGAACAAATAAACAATAAAGATACATAGAGCGGATAACTTTGCAGCCCGGCATTTGTATTTCGTTCGTTATAACCATGTTCGTTATACGGGAGTGCACTGTGCTATATTTTCCGCTACATCAATACATTAATGCACAATAAAAAATCATAGGGAACAGGAAATAATGCAAACATGTAAGTGACAACGCACGTCATTCAAACTATTGATTCAGGGGGCGAGTTCTTTTTATTGCAACTGACATAACAAATTTTCCTTCATCAACGAAAATACAACAGCGATCATTCAGTATGTTTGAATTATATGGTGATGATGAAAAAACCATGGGCATATACTAGGGTGAGATTCGAACCCATGCCCTCGTGATTGCTCGACATGCATCATTGTAAGTATATTGACTATTAAACCAACACACAGCAGATTTGTGTGAAGTTCCGTAGTTGGCACTACATTTAACATCACTACTCCAAACGAATCTTGAACATTCCATCTTGTGTCTTGCCTCAGCGATTTTGTTTATTTTATTTGCTCGTTTTGTTCACTCCAGTTTTGTGGCATGGTGCATACACAACTCCACTTTAAAACCCAAATGCCTGTGCACGTTTTGGTAAAATAAGAGAATATGGGGCACACAAGTTTGAGAAAAAACACGCAAACGTCCCATCAATCTTCTATCTTCTACCTTCTTCTGCATCTTCTCTTGCTTTTTATGGTGTAGGTGTTTTTTTTTTTGTTTTTTTTGCCGCCAACAATTTTGCACTTATACCGCATGCCCCTTTCCCCGCAAATCGCAGCAAGTTAATTCCCCTTCCATTTCAGCAAAATCGCCTCGTGCGTCATCTATTCTTCGCTGATTGCCCCGCAGTGACCTCGTCCATCTAATACCATTGTTCACTAGCTAGAAGACAGAATGGTTCGACACCTTCTTAAGAGTCCTGGCTGCTCGTATAGTTCTCCTGGAAGCTCGACCGGTGAAATGTCGTTATAAAAGCTCGAAGCTAACGACCGTCGTCTGAACCTCGTTGGCTGACGCGTGTCGGAGCTATAACGGAGTGATCTTTACGGCATCAGTTGGTCGTGCGCTTCAATGAAGGACCGCTGTTTTGACAATTCGTCGTCGTCGACAACACTGTGGTTCAGGGATCGAAGCTAACATCGACAGCGTTTAACCTGCTAGACGTCTCATCACGTGTGAGAACACCTTTCCTTGCGCGGATTCTCAAGATTGAGGCTGCCGTGTGTGTTGTCCACCAGCCGTCCTGAAGAAAAACAAGCAAACAAACAAACAAGGAGGGATAAACTGATTGGACTTTGCAATGAAAGACAGGTATGTAAAGTGCACCTTATCGAGTTTGTGTTTGAGTTCGTTTATTGTTACTCTTGTTGTTGTTGTTGTTTTGTTTTTTTTTTTGGGGGGGGGGGTTCTTTCCGTTTCTGTAATAAAGACAAACATTACCTTAAAATGTCATGACGATTTCAGCTTTTATGTCCCTCCTTTTTATGGTTCCTTTCCTCTCCCCTACAATGTACCTTGTTAATGGGTATTGTCAAAATTCTTAAAACACTTTGAGTAATGTTCCTCCCACCATGACCTATGAACCAAAGTTGAATGTTGTTCTACCAGGCTGATCAACGTATACCATCAAGATCAAGATCAAGATCACATCATTGTCCCCTCCTCCTTCTCTCAAACCTGAAAGTGCTTCAGGCACCGCGACGTGTGTAGAAGCTGACGTCCATATATACCTATCAATCTATGTCATTATTTCGCCATGTGTGTGTATATGTGCGTGTGTTGTATGTGTGTGTGTGTGTGTGTGTGTGTGTGTGTGTGTGTGTGTGTGTGTGTAAAAACTATAATGATAGGTATTTTATTTGGTCCCTTTATGGGACACACTGATGGACATGTAAAAAGTCTTTGATGACAATTGACTCCGTATACAGACATACTCTCTTTATGAGGTGTTACAGCTTTAATAGAAGACCCTTGCTATGTATTGTTTTTTGATTGGTGGGGGAGGGTCCAATCCATCAGTAGAGGGGAAAACCAGCCTCAAAATATCTGACTTAACTGATCACTTAGTAGCCTTAGCACTGTCTAGAAATTCTTCAATTTATGAAAATCTGTTGTCAATCACTGTCGTAAAATATCAATGGGAGTAGAGAGGGTCAGGGTCAGATGTATACATCAGTGTGGTTCATTGCGTAGAATGTACATGGTGGCTAACAGTAACAAACACTACACGAAGCACTATATATAGCTTAGTGTTCTCATTCGTCCAATCTCTTAATATAATATTCAAAAAAAGAATGATTTATCATTACATGAGATATACTTCTAACATGTCCGCGTCTCTTTCAGGAGTAATGCACATGATAGTTTGTCAGCATCCAAATGAGCAATGTAGGATCAGATGGACAGATAGAAGGGTAACGTGTCAGGATGTATGAGGCATCATGGATTAATCTGGTGCAGTAATCAGCTTTCCTTTGCCGAATTGTTTACGATTTACCTCTCAAACAGAGGGTCTTTGGTATAGCGTGCTTCGTAGGAACAAATTCTTCGTTTGCCCACATACCACGTTCGTACTGAAAGCTGTGGCGCTATTGTCATTTATTTTCCAGACTTAACCTTTGAAGAGAGAGGCGGCTTACACACAACTTTACTGAAGCGATTTTTGTTCATTCTCTCTCCCTCTCTCTCTCTCTCTCTCTCGTTTCTAGCGTGTGTGGAAGGATATGTCCGTAATAATCTGCGGCCTGCTGGAACCATAAGCTTCTTAGCTTTTGAACAGCTCGACCGTCCTAGGGGACTCGATGGTTCTAATCTAGGCAAGAGAGCAAAATTGTTCATTGGAAAGGGATGGCGACTAGATAGAAAGGAGGGAGAGAGATCTAGAAGTAATTAAATAAACACATAAGAGTGAGAGAAAGATGATGATACACAATGATGGCTTCTTGTACAGCGCCAGTATCCTCCTTTCGTAGAGGGTGCCCATGGCGTTTGATCTAGAATGTCTGTCAACTGTTCAGTCAATGATATGGCTGGAATATTTGATTTCCATTATCCCGAGACAAGGATTAGGTACTATTGTTAGAAAGGTGTTAGCTGGGAAGAGGTAATGTCCTCAGGTAAGCCGTGAAGTATGGTAAAGAATCCAAATTCCTGATCCAAAGGGAAGGGCATGCATCCAAAGCTTGGGTACAGAGCTGTAGAAGGTTCTGTCGTCCCAAGCGGTGTAGCTCAGAGATTCCTTCAATAATTAAACTTGGTTCACCGATCTCAGGCTACGAGATGGTTAGTGCTGGATGATGCAGGAGAAGAGAGAGAGAGAGAGGGGGGGATATAGATAGTAAGGGGGCAGTGTGAAATGTCTATGATAATAATCATAAGGTATTATTTACCCAGGGTATCCTCTTCGGTGATGCCACTGCTCTACCAAAGGGCCCTGATATTATTATTACCCTAGCCACTAGCATTGCCAAGTACCCATTCATACACCAAGGTCGAGAAGGACATTTCTATGTAAAAACATCTTGTCCAAGGACGTAAGCACTGGGCGGGATTCGAACTCGGGTCCTTCGAACGGGAGTCGGGATTCTTGTCCACTATGCCACAACGTCCCCACTTCCAGGCCAACAGATTTCAAAAAGTGATTTTATCATTCAACTCTATTGGGTTTCGAACAATTTCTCGGACCCGTTTTGCCTGGAAGACCCTATTTGAATTGAAAGTAAAACACTGAAACAAAACGACGACAATAATATAAAAACAAGCAAATCAAGACAAATCCCTGAACCAAACCGGTGATTATGATTCTGATTCATAATCACTTGACAAAATGCAAAGAGTTCGAAAATTTGTGTGTTCTTCAAATAAACTGTTGGTATTGACAATAATTATGATTTATGCCCATTTCTGGAGTTCTGTTCTATCTTTTATTATCATTTCATCAACACATGAACTACAATTTACTTAACATGTATACATGTATACGTATCTAGAAAAGTTAGTAGCTATCAATTCATTGGTGGTTACAGTGAAGTACTGAAGCGAAAACAGTGCAGTGATGTTCTATTTCCAGGGTGTGTTTGAAGATGGAAATCTGGAGGTATGATAAACCATGGGCATGAGAAGCCGCCCCGAACACAATTATTGGGGAGAAACAATTCCATTTCAATCCTGGCAACAGCATAACCCTGTTTCTACCTCAGTCTTGTGTTTTTCCTCTATCTATCGCTCTCTGCATCTTCATTATCTTCTTCCTCTTTTTTTCTTCTTCTCTCACTCTCTTCCTATCATACCAAGTTGCTTCCACTTGACGGCAAGTCGTAATTCATCGGGCTGAGCCAAAATCTCTTCCAGGCAAGGGATTAAACAAACAATGTCCCCGATTGAAAGAAAACACTCTATTTCATCCCGTCGCTATGGCAACAAACAATTTAGTCGCGTCACCCATGGTTGGAGGGGAACCTAGCGGGATGTATCATACGCGCAATGTTTGCTAGACGTATTTATTACAGCTGTCGAAATATTGTCTCCCTAGGCCCATAGATGAATAGGAATTATGGCAATACTCAAGAACCGCAACCACCCGGATCGCTCCGCTAAAAGCTTCCGATTACTAATACGCTGTATCAAAATTTCAATCTAAGAAACTTCACAGCCACGCATCTTGATCGTTGATAAGAGATACTTCAAACAACAAAGCAGAAGAGAAAAGAGACAGAGAGAGAGAGAGAGACAGACAGACAGATAGACATAACAGAAGATAGAAAGACTTTTAATATCCCTGGAGATATAAAAGCTCATCATACTAATGCACGCCCAAAAGATTTTTTAAAGGTTAAAAAAGTGAGACATATGGGATATTGTATATCTGCAAAGATTTCTTTCTCTCTCTCTCTCTCTCTCTAAAGTTTCTCTGTCATTTTATTATGTGTACTATATGAATTGTATTGTTTTTATATCCTATTACATTACATTACATTACATTATGTCATTTCATATTAACTCAACACATGACTCAAAACTCACATTTTTCACCAGGCATTAAATTGCTAAGTGTCTTGGAGGAGTCTGCGTCTTTGAATGTTTCTAGAACAGATATATGACGCTATACAAATGCTGTGTATCATCATCATCATCATCATATTACATAATATTACATATACAATGTGTGTGTATACATATATATATATATATATATATATATATATATATGTGTGTGTGTGTGTGTGTGTGTGTGTGCGTGCGTGTGTGTTTATATGATTAGAAATATCATATTAATGTAATGACATGAATAAATGTAATCCTATGAATATAAAGGAAAGAGGGAGAGGGAAGGAAGAGACATACAGGAAGATACAGAGAAATAATACAAAGCATTAATAAGTACAACGAGCGAAGCTATTTTGATTTCATCTTAAAAGCTCACTACATGTGAAAAGAGAATCTTGCAGCTTGTGAAATGAAATGAAATGAAATGAAATGAAATGAAATGAAATGAAATGAAATGAAATGAAATGAAGTTCATTTGGCATGCAATACCATTGGTAACAAACATACAGTTGTCAAGAAAAAAAGAACCAGCAATAGCAAGCAGGCCGGTAGAAGCAAATCCTTTCACAATACGAGAAATCATTTTACAGGTTTGCAATATCAATTACAGAAGTAATGTTGCGATTATATTTTACATTACGCAGGTTTATATTGGGGATTATTAAACATTCCTAAGGAGATATTGTGATGTGCTGTGTAAATACAAATTACTATAATTACTTTCAGTATACTGTTTATGTAAGTTTCAATTCTCCACTTGTATGAAAGAAATCAGTATGACAAAAATGAAAATATAAACAAGAGTACCCATTAGAAATACATAATTATATGCATAATACGTACATGATATTTCATGGTATATCTTAAAGTATGCAGTAGAATATACACGAAATTATCTATTAACCTGTTTCAAAAGGGTTTTACAATTTGTTTTGTTTTATTCTACGATCCGAATTTGTGGCAGAGAAATACACATGGCCCGTGATTTTCCTTGGTTACACAGTTCTTTCCAGTCGCGCTCATGCTACGTTTACTTCATTGTTAGAGAGATGACCTTCGCCTCGCGCACACAAAAATGTTATCAAATCTACATGCCATCGCAGATCCACCTTGAGAATTGGTAAAAAAAAACCATCAACAATACAATACATATCAAAAAAGGAAAAAAGAACAAGAAGAAGAAAAGAAGAAGTAGTGAAAGAGCAAGGGCAAGAATAAAAAATATAATATGCAGCGATCTCAAAGTGAGCCTACTTTTATTATAAACTAATCGCTGCTAAACAGCTGAAGAAATGAGTTAATATCAAAGTAAAAGTAGATAAGGAATTGCATTTACCAGTTGCCAAATCAGAATAGAATTTGTTACTTCCAGGTTTAGGGAAGCCAAGTTGAAGAATTGTGTTACACTGCTTACATTTAGGTTCACCCAAGTGCAAAGTCCCTGTTAGTGTCATAAATCAATTGAGTATACGTCAAACAGGAACATTTATCCGAGAGCCTTAATATTAAATCGCCTTACTCTCATTCCACGATTGACACCCTGTGGAACAAAATTACAGTTATCACCATTAGTTTGTCTTGCTTAAATTCCCGAAGGGCAAACACCTACCGTACCATTTCTCCCAGGTTACCAAGTTGTGTTTGCAAATATATTATTGTTGCTGCTACTGTTTTCATTTCTATGTGCAGCAAATCGTCTCACCCCAATTTACCTTTAGCCGCAATCTGTGCAGTAAAGTGTCTCATCCGCAATGTGTCCCTACCCAACGTCTGGTAGAGCAATCTTTATCTCACTTTCAAACGAAGGTGTCTCCTACATCTTTGTCATGTCTTCATCACTCATCTTTAGGCGGCGAGTTCATCCGTGTGGCGGGCAAATCAGCCATGAAACATCCATCTTCAGAAGAGAACAATCCGCCATCACGGACAATTGGGTGCCGCGCAGCATGTGGATCGCTTATCAGATGAAGGGATGGCGCTATTAATCTATCGTAGATGTCAACGTACTTCCCGTCTAGATTAGATCCTACAGCGCGTCAAGTGCATGACGGTGCGAATTCTTCTTTTTTTCCCCCTCCTCGCATCTTTAAAGCTTTGCTTTTTCTTCATATTCTCCCCGCATCCAATCTAGGTGAAGAAATGAAGATCTAAGTGGGGTGTCCTTGCATCACGTGGCACAGTGCTTGTTACAAGTCGGAATCTCGATATACACACTCACCAGTCACGTGATCGCAGCCAAGAGACACAGTTTTGATGTTTGCCGTTGATTGATTGATTGAGCCCCGAGTGTGCGTTCGCAACAGAGAGAAGGTAGCTTATTGAATCAACCCACTTTTGTGTTAGGAACAATGCGGCAAACGTCCCTGGTGGACGGCGTGTAGAGAACTTAAACTCTCCTCTATATCAGAGGTCACAATGTACAAGGTTGTCTTTGAATTGAAGACGTTAAAACAACACTGTATGCCAACTTGGTTTATATCCGGTGCAATAAGAATATAAAACTCAAAGAGAATTTACTAGGAAGGGAAGGGAATACGACTGCGGGTGGAATGAAGTTGGGTGGCTTTTCATCACAGCTCATGTATTAGATCATTTTGTAAACTAGGAGGATAAGATTTAACAAGTCTTTGTATATCAAAGGTAAATGTACATGTCAGCATCATTTTTGAAAGGAAATTGAAAACCATTTTCCCTGCTAAAATTTTGGTGAAAATGTTCCCAAACTACAAAAACAAACAAACAGTGAATGCCTACTCGAGACTTTCCATTTGAACTGGTTAGTAAAAAAAAAACAAAAAAAAATATTGATAAACATATCTTCATGGATGAGGACCGTGAATTCATTTAAATACAGTACAGGACGCTCAGAATGATAACTTAAACACAATTCTTACAAATATGATTGTGGGAGTACAACCGCTAACTAAGTCTATAGTCTTAAAGGGTAAAATAGCTTTACACAGGGTGCGATGCATTTCTTAGTTTTCTTTTATCTGGAGGTCGACGACGGAGTGTTTTTTTTTTTATCAGATCATATCTATGACGGTCACCTTGTAATGACCAGTATATCTATTATCTTTATGAGTTAAGATCTCACCAGAATGTGGTTCGAAGTCATGATCATGTTTTGTTTTTGTTTTTAGCAAGACACATTTAAAAGGAAGCATGTTGGGGAAAATTGCAAACATGCAAAAATGAGTTCAAAATTTCTTAAAAACAAGAAAATTGTAGTTTTTTAAAAATATTTTTTAGCTCTCCGTATGTATGTGTATATAAATGAATATATAAATATATGAATATATAGATATATAGATATGCAAATATGTAAATATATATTCACATGTCTTAAAGTAGGTAAGAGCCCTTTTTTTTTTTTACTTGATGAATCATCGTTACGGATTATACTTAACTCCAATATATCAATCTCTAAGGGTGTAGAAATATAAGACACCTTGCCTCGCCTTCTTTATAGCCTCCGGTTCGATAATATTCCTATTTATCCGATATATTTCGTAAGCCATCCTATAAGTCCCTTTATTTGTTTTTCCCCAATGATTCTCGTTGTTGTTGATTGAATCAAAGGCTTGGTTTCCTTTTCTTTCCTTGTAATAAAGTCCCATATATAGATATCGTTATAGTTATGAAATAGATCAATGCTTATTGATTTTACCCGGCAAACAGAATGTTTGTTGATGGAATGATTGTGTGTACTGGGCTGTGGGGGGGGGGGGGGAGGGGAGGGGGGAGTTAATGTTACTTTCTTGGGAAGGAGAAACGAACTAAAGAATCAAAGATCACACTCTAATGATATTTTGATGCTTTGAAATATATTATATTGATATACCAATTATGGTTCGGAAGATCAGTATGTCTTTTTTCGCACTCTTCCTCTTCCTTCTCACAAGTACTTCTCCTCTCTTCTCACTTTTATATCATAAGTATCTTTTCCCACGATTGTGATAGCAACTTTTAACCTGAACTTTCTAAAGCCTTGCATGTTTCTTTATTAGCTTAAAAGATATTTAAGAAAAGGATAGAAGCAATAAAAACGCAAAACATATCTCGAATCAAAACGCAATTCAAATTACACACATACCCACTGAACAACGCCAACACAACTTGCACGCGCGACGCACACACACGCACGCACACACACACACACACACACACACACACACAAACACGCTGACACAAATACTTGGGAACACTGCAAAGAAACAAACGCGAATGAACAACAAAAACATCAGCATTACCATCTTCATTGGACAGCAGTCGGGAGTCAGTCGGGAGTGTTGGGCGCGCGCAGATAAAAGTATAGTGTACTAATCGTGCTGGCGCATTAATATCTTGTCTCAAAGCTGCAGTAATACCAGCGCCAGAGACCCATCCGGTATATCTCGACGACCTACTTCATCTGTCCAGTTGATAGCACGCTTCCGCTATCGTCGGTCGTGTGACAACTCTCCTTGAGATAACTGCACACACAGACACACACATTTTCACCCACATACACACCATCAATACTAACTCTGGCCAGCATCCGCGTAATAGGTCGCAATCGAGCCCAACAACCACCTACGCAATACCGCCAGAAGCACTTTGACTGGTCACTTGTCTCGCTCGTCCCACATGTCTTACTCTGTCACCTTACTCCTGTCTCGTTTTCCAGTGACCGTTAGACGGCCCTGACCAACTCACATCCACCGGTCCCTTCAGGATCTTGACAACGTACTTGCCACTTCAACGTCCTATACTCGGTGGAGGAGCTTTCTTGAATTTTCTGGAAGGGTAATCGTCAAGACGCGACGAAGGCGCGTGGTGAAAAGTGGTGTAACGTCAACGGCTCGTAGACTTGTAAGGGTTAATGCTTGGACACAATGGCTCGAGTGCAGACCAAGGAGCGCCTTCCGAGTGACGAGTAAGTTGGACTTTATTATATTTTATCATGATGACAACGTTTCACTGGGTCGTCGAATTGTTTTCGAGAAAAAAAAATGGGGAAAATATTCGTAATATCACTGTTTTAGTAGTATAGACATGATAAAATTCATGAGTATACATACTCGGCCGGGATTCGAACCGCTGCATGCTTTAAGGATTTAGAACCAGCACTTGCTGTCGTGTGGAAGCTCAGTGGTCTTGTGGATATTCAAGACGCCTGCACGGAGACCAGGAGGTTGCATTGGTTTTAATCTTGAACGAGTATGAATGCCCATCATTGCTACTACTAAAACACTGATTAATACTGTGCTTATGTCCATCAAAATAGAAAACATTCGGAGGGGCTTAGTCTATTGCTAAACCTTAAAGTATAAACTTATAAGCATAAGAAAACACAATTAATTAAAAGATGTGATGTAATCACGTTAGATAAATGTAATGGGAGACTTTGTGTTATTCCAAGACCAAAACATTTCCCGTTGTTCACTCGCTGCCAACCACAAACGATCAGGAATTAGAAATATTACACATGAGTAATATCAAATAACAGTTTAAAAGAAGGAAAGGCCAATAACAGACCAGTGTGTCAGAGTCATAGCCTGTAGAAGTGAGAAAAAAAAAATCTAATGTGCTTGATTTAGGATGTTCCCCAAACGATTGTTCGTAGGCGAGTAATTCCTTTCTTGAGATGCAAATATTTTCTTTGGAATATCATCCGAAATGTTTTAAGTGACGAAATCATTCAGAGGATGTTTCTTCACGTAATCAAACTTTTCTAGTATTTCGACAATACAAAGAATAAACAATACCAAAAACAAAAATCCAATAAACAATGAAGTAAAACTTAAAAGAAAAGGGGAAAATGCAGGAAAATACAAGCTGTAAAACGTTGTCATTTTCATAATTCGTTTAGTACACTTCATACACCTGCTCGTCTTTTTAAACTGTCAGTAACAGAGACGAACTATTGCATAACCATTTGAAGAAAGTATGACCTAATCTTTGCTTTTGTATAACATCGATTTGACAGATGTATTCATTGCTTGAGCGGTTTCAATGACTGGAATCTTTTTTTATTAATCCACATTCAAGCAAATAGTTCGAGTTTAATTTAATTTTTCTCCAAAATGTCGAACTGTCACGATTATGCTTCTGCGTTCCTGAACATTGACATGACATTATAAGAACAAAAGGCGCCAATTGTATCAACAAATCACTGCAGCAAGGGAAACTCTATGATTTGATGGGTGCAAGTACCGTCTTCGACACCCACGAATAATACGAGTTGAACAGCCCACGAGTCACATTACCCATAAGTTCGGCACTTAGCAAACAAGGCCCATGCATGAGACAAACACATTAAGCCCCGTGTTTTAATGTCAAACTGGTGGGCTGTTTTAACCTAGTGTCGAACTCATGGGCCTTATTTGCCTAGGTTTCGAAGCCATGGACTGTATGACTCGTTGGCTGTATGACTCATGGACCTTTTTTTCAATGTCGAACTCGTGGTCTGTATGACTCGTGGATGTCGGTCTCGTGGGATGGCCCCGATGTGATCAGCATTGCTTTACACACATCGGAATTTAACAGATCTGGAAACACATCATGATCCATGTGTTGACTAATCTTGACTAAATCATAAGAGAGACTTCCATAATTATGTATCCTCGTACACACAGACAGATATACAGCTAAAGAAAAATGTATGAATCTGAGTACACGTGCCACAGCAACAACAACAAACGAAAAATGATGAGGTTTAGGAGGAGAACATATGGAAATTGCTTCTCTTCTTTTTGGCTGTTTTCTCCTTTTTACTTTCAATTTAATTTAATGAGATGAACAGCTGGCCGCACAGCGAAGTGCTGCAAGGCGTTTTTTTTTTTTCTCTGGCTCCCTATCTATCTCTCTTCTTGTATCATTATCTTTGGGGGTGGCAATTAATAAAGCAGATATGAAGAGATTTCTTTCCCACACTGTCACGACACAGCGTCCCGGCTACAGACCGTGCATTTGCTGCCGATGCAGACGGCATCGAAAGAGGCAGCCTTGGATGAGTCGCGCACATCGGAAATTAGCTCCCAATACTCGCAGCTTTTCGTCCACCAACTGCCATTTCTCTCCGATATGAACGATACTTAATGACCCATGGGAGCACCCAGTTCTGCACCTCTCTCCTGCTAATACTCATCATGGCGTTGTCTCCAAATCTGGATGTATAGGAATGGAGAGGTTTTGTTATTTAGACAGAGACATACTAAAGACAGATTGAAAGCAGACTATAGATGATAATCTTTGTCCGCAATATTGTTTTATTTTCTAACTCTCATTCTCATATTTCTTATGTCATACGATGTATTGTGACATTGTAAAGACAAAATGTATATGTTTACCATTGGAAGCAGTGATTTAACAATTGTTCGAGTTATTACATTTGACGGGCTGAATCACAAAACATCCTGCCATATAAAAATTTCGCAATAAAGCCCAAAAATATGAGGAAACATCATTTCTCTTTCTCGATAAAACATGACTTTAGACGGTTTATTCTAGAAACAGTAATTTTAGTATTTCTATTTTGCACATTCTGTAAATTTTACAATACTTAACAGTGATTATAGTGATTAACATTTTGATATTGGTTGATTCTATCCCGGCCTCACATTTTGAAGCATTTAAGCTGGATATCTGTTTCATCTGCAAAGGGTATATTATGTCTTTGATTATGCCTCAAATGTAAAATCATATGCAATGATACACAATTAATAATCAGGTTTATGCCACTATTAGCCCATACCTAAATCCGTTACTTGATGTTCTAAAACACAAATAGCTCAAGACAAATATAATGTCTAAATTGAAACATGGCAACTTTCTTTATTTTATAATACATTTAATCAACAATGTCAATATTCAACATCTAGATACGCACTTGTATCTGACCAAGAAATCGACTGTTATCTGTAAAACCCCTCCAATAATGCTATTTATGAGAAATGAAGTACAAATGTAAGTTAAAACACGTTCTAGGTATTTGGAATTCCTTTCCAAACGCAGGTGAACAGTGCACTTTCCTAGATTCTTCTGAGTCGTTGCTGAAAAAAAAAAGCTTAATAAATGGCCGACAACTTATCAGCTTTTATTTCTCTTTGTTTCTCTATACATAATTATCCTCTCTCTATGAAACACAATTCTAAAACACGAAATAGTACGGATTACATACAACTTCGCTCTAATTCTTTCTAGTCATATAGCGTTCAAACTTTGTTCGACTTTGTTTAGGTAAAGTATGAAAAGCATGCATGCAGGAGCAGCATACATGCACACAAACACGCACATACACACACACACACACACACACACACACACACACACACACGTACACGTATACAGCACAACAGCAAAACAGATGGCACGCACTAATAGACTGCACACGCGCATTTTCTTTTTATCCTTCCTTTACGTGAAGAATGTTCTCGTATGAATTATATTATAGAACATTTTTATTAATATTTGTCAGTAGCCTGGATATTTACCTTTTTTTCGGGGGGGGGGGGGATCTCTATTTGTGAGATATTGAATTAAATGTCATGATGCCTTCATCCAAATGTTCGTCCATAAACTAAAAGTTGAGCTGATTATCACTTTAAAACCATGTTCATGCATAACGCCAGTTTTGTATTGTTTGGTTTTGTGGTGTTTTTTCCCCCGTCTTTTCATTCATACCGCTGTGTTTTCGAGATAGGAAATGCAGAAATTATAAAAACAAACAAAGACATATACAAAATTATGACATCGCAGTTTTGTATTGTGATAACTTTCGAATTTGGTGATACAATAACTCTACTTTGTGCGCGGTAACTTAGGCTTTCTTTTTGTAACGTTTAAAAATCGGCCCTTATTATTCTAGTTTGCGAATCGACACGCTTTTCACGGCTAATTTCCATCATTTAGGAAAAGCCTCGCGGCATCTTTTCTCATTTCTGTTTATCGTTTTTATTGTAATCTTTATGTTTGTGATACCTATCTGAAATTACGATCACATTGATATAATTTAGTACTCAAGGACCTTTTTTTTTTTTCAATTAGAAACTATGCTAGATAGGAACACGAACAACCTGATCTTTTTGGGCTAATTCATTTGATTTTTTTTGGCCGAAACTTACATATGATATCTCTATAGTTTTCTCACTTTTTTAATCTCAAATGCATGGTCATAGACAAAACAATTATATTGAAGATACCTCGTTACTGGGAAACGTTTTTTACGTTTCAATGAAATCATAGTTATTTCATCGTCAGAAAATCTCCGGGAAGGTGTCAGCATGCGCGGAAAATACCTGAGGCACAGAAATTAATCTGCCGATACGAAGCTTCGAACGATGTTTGCGGCATATGTTTCGCTGCAGAGATCAAGGCACATCTCTCCCTCTCTCTCTCTCTCCCTCTCTCTCTCTCTCCCTCCCTCTCTCTCGTCTATCTATCTATCTATCTATTTATCTATCTATCTGTCTGTCTGTCTATTTAGCTATCTATCTTTATCTAGCTTTCTATTTATCTATCTATCTGTCTGTCTATTTATTTATCTATCTGTTTATATCTATTTATTTATCAGTCTATTTATCTATTCATCTATCTATATATTTATCTATCTGTCTATATATATATGTATATATATATATATATACATATATATATATATAATATATACGTATATATGTCTTTTTATCTATCCACTATCTGTCTATATGTCTATCTATCTATCTATCTATCTATCTATCTATCTATCTATCTATATTTTTCTCTCCTGGCAGTATCGAGGAAGACGCCTTGCTGTGCCGTCTTGTGACGAAATTAAAGGTCATATCACTAATCGCTCCCTGCTCTCTTCGCTGTTAGATGATTCCACTTAATCAAATTTGCCCCGCGACGTTGGGAGAATTGTGCTAGTTCTGTCCCTGAAATCCTGGAAACACTGTACCTCAGGCACACAACGAGTGCACACGCGTGCGAGCACACACACACACACACACACACACACACGCACACACCATCTTTCAGCCACTGGGTAGAAATTTCATCAGAAATAAAATAAAAAAAAATATTCTTGTTCAGCTAACTTCAGAAGGTTTCATCAGCTCTTACGTAAGCTAAATAATAATGTTGGTATTATATAATTATGCATATAGTTTAGATAAAAAATACATAACGTGTGTGTGTGTGTGTGTGTGTGTGTGTGTTCATAGGTGGCATATAAATGATGTTGCATATCGATGAAATTCAATTTACGGATTACGCTGGTTTTTGGCCTAGCAACATATAACCAGGGACCAAACTAGATCTCGGCGCCACATTATTACCTCAGGAGAGATGAACGGATGCTTTACACGAGCCAAGTTATACTTCTGCCTTTCCCCCTCATTTAAGCCATGGTCGGAGAATATTTTCCCCAAGATAATCCTTTTGCCCATGCATTAACAAGAAATTTTGATTATCATTAAGAAAAAAATGATGATTGTAATGATGATGTCACGCGAAAAGTACATTTGCAGCAAATCTATGCAGCATTCACCACATCCAACTATGTATCTGTTATCACGTCTCTGTAATCATTCCTTCGCCAAACAGCTTCTGTAACTTTGTGGCATCAGGTGCAGGAGTCGAAAATAGCACGGATATAATTTACTTGTGTGCTGTAAAAAAAAAAAAAAAAAAAAAAAAAAAAGCTCAAATCATTGCCGCTGCATACCTTCACGCTTTAATCAGGCATTTTGACCCCCTTTTTGGAAGCTGGATGCGACCTCCATCGCGACGGTTCGCACTTCTCAACGGTAGCTCACCCTTTTGCCGAGGGGCGTAGGAACGTGCGCTGAGCTCTTTTCATAATGTACTTATATCGACACATGGAGTGGACAAGGGTCACAAGTGTACGTGAGGGAGAAATATGAAACCAATATAATGGAGCTGTTTCTGCATCAGTGAAAGTGTAGTACAGACACCGCCTCGGGAATGCACGGGAAGATGGCGTCGCATCGATCGGAAATGTATCGTTTTTCTGAAAACTCAACGATTTATGGCCCCCGTTGTTATGGGGGCGTAACAACAGAAATTGATTTGGCAAGTTTCTATCAAAGGATGTTCAGTATAGATATTCGGCATATTGTGGAGGACCGCATTCCTATATAGGGAGAAAGAGAATCCTCTAGGCAAATAAGATGTATACCTGGGGGTGTTTCATAAAGCTGTTTGTAAAGTTACGAACGACTTACGAGCGACTGGTGATCAGTTCTTGTGCTGAATTATGGAAATTCTGATAGGTGTAGCACATCAGAACTGATCACCAGTTGCTCGTAAGTCGTTCGTAACTTTACGAACAGCTTTATGACACACCCCCAGGATTTATCGGGGAAAAAAAAAAGAAGATACACCTTCGGTCGATTTCTGTTACAGAAAGAACTTGCATTTTCCATATATCTTAAATTTTCCCTTTGCTTTGACTGAACTTGCTCCGTTATTTTAAATCTTTTTTTTTCCATCGGAGGATTATTGCTAGATATTAGTTCTTTCTTGGTCTTTCTCATATATAGATATATAAATAAATAAATAAATATATATATATATATATGTGTGTGTGTATATATATATATATATATATATATATATATATATATATATATAACTATAACAGTTTTAGTACCGGAAGGTAGCAAAATCCCCGTTTAAATTCTTGAACATTCCACACAAGTTTTAAACGTATGACCTTTTTTTTCTGGTCCCTAACCTTCCTTCTAAATCCATGCAGTTATATTTGTAAAATATTTTGTCGTCCCACATTGTATTAGCTTCTATGTCAACATCTTTTTTTTTATTGTTATATGTCAATTTTATGGATATGGAATAAGCGGCATGAATATGATGACATACTTTGGCCAGGCAGATAATTCAAAACGCCTTATAAGAATGTTACTGAAGAAGAACACGATTCGAAATATTACAAAAATGGTCTAAAGAAGTTGTTTTGTCCTTTCAAAAACTCCTAGTATTCTACAATGTGTGTGATTTTAATTACTTTAAATGATATCAATGGGAACAGCTAGATAGTTTAAGTACTTAACTTATTTACCATTAATTTGGATAACAATAGGATTTCCTAAGACATTTAAAATGCTTGCCATTCAAATTCTTGAAATTGTCATTAAAATCGTACTTCACGTATCACGTCTATCGATCATTCAAATTAACATAATCGGCAAGTAATTCATTTTCGAGTACACAATTTCATTTTTGAGCAATCAAAAGTATTTGTTGGAAAACATATTCGTTCGTGAGTATGCTCTGGAATGTGAAACTCTTGCAGTCAGCATAAGAATTCACGGCTGGAGGACCTGTTTTGAACATAAAAATCCGTTTTGGAAGGTCGAGATTCGACTTTATTCATTCAATTAAGAATCATTGTGTACTATAATATGTGTCCGCGTTGAAATGATACACATTTTGATTTAACATGCACAAATACATCGATACTTAAATCTACTTTTGAATATTTGTTTTCACATCTTTTTACTTCATAGTTTATTTTCATTTCCTTTGCTTTCAGTTTTCTCATTTTTTCTATCATAATTTCTTTTTGTGTTTCATTTCGTTTTCCTTTACTCCTAATGTTTGCTTTGTTTATTTTCATTCTATTATTTCCTGTATAATGTTTGTCATGTTATATATGTTATTCATTTATTTGAGACATTTAATTTCTTGTGTGCACAATTATGTTCGTTTCATGATTTTTTATTGTTACTATGGCTGGGTTTGTGGATGTCGGGAACCTTTTTTTTAAAATAAAGTCATAAAAATATAATGAACTTTAAATAAGAATTTTGAATGAACATTAAATACGCAATACACTCAGAAAATATTTGCAGTATATTGCGATACAATCAGGGCAAGATGAAAACAAATAATTTTTGAAATGAAAAGAAGGAGAACGTTTCTGACAATATGCAACAATTTGATTTTATACTTAACTGTCATGGTAGTGTCATGGTGTAAGAAACCCCCTGAGTGCCACATTATTCTGAGACACCTAGGTAGTCATACTTTCAGAAAAAATTTTGCTTTTCAAATCTATGTAACATTCTTACAAAATGATGTTGAGCTAGTCATGTAGTGCGCAGAGTTGTATATAGAGAAAATGCCAAGCATTGCTTTGAAGTAAAATGCATGTCAAATCTATGATGTATTTTCTTTCAAATGACCAGCAGCTACATTACAGTAAAGGCCTGACTTTCGCACACAAAACAGTAGCAGAAATGTAGAATTTACACGCAAATCCAGCAGGGAACACAGTTTGATAGCCAATTACCACACAAAATGCAAGCTAAATATGAGAGGAACGGAATCACTAGAAACGCTTTCATCGTTTTGTGGCATTTGGCGAGTTATCAATCGGTTTTGGCGGGTTTGTGCGTTTGAGCAGAATATGCAACGGAGTCGGGCGTGCGAAGGTTGCACATAAAGAGATGATAATAAGAACTTCACATTCTAATTTTCCTTCATTTATATCTCAGATAATGATAATCATATCAGGGCAATTACCCCCCCCCCCCCCTTCCCCCAAATACTGTTTGGTGGTAAGGTGTGGTGTAGTTAGGTTAGCTTTAGGGTATAGAATTTTGGTTATTTCTAGTTTTAGGTTCAGGATTAGGATAAGGGTAAGGGTCAGGGGAAGGGTAATTGCCCAGACGGTAATTGCCCCAGACCCATTAAGGCATGCCCATTACCGATTTGATTAAATGGAAATGTTACGAATTGACAAATTTGAATTTACGCTCGACGAATATCATTCTTCATTGTGTCAAATTGAATGGTGCAATTTGCAATTTGATCGTGGAGTCGTCGCTTTTTAGAGGACAAAGACGTATTTAGATTTAAAAAAAAAACACGAAATGGCAAGTCAAACATGTTGTTGTGATTTATGATATACGAGTTAATGAAAAATGATGTTTGCAATAATGGAAATCTTCCGTTTTTCTCCATAGTCTACGTGATTCCCGCTGGGTTGCTAATCACTTCGTTCACTTGATGAAATTAAAGGCGAAGTCACCATAGAGCTCGTAGAAAAAAATGATCGAATGATGATGCTCTGTTAATTAATCCAATTATAATGGTCAATAGCCAATCGAATGATTAAGGTACTATAATAGCCTGATTTATAATGACTGCAAATTCGTTACCAACATTGCTGCGCTCTTTGTCTTACACCTCCATAATTACGGTCTGCATTTTTGATAATAACCAAACCCCCTCCCCCTCCCCTCCCTGGTTAAAATGTGGACGTGGTTGGGACGTAGAACAATCAAATTCTCACTCTCCATGCGTCAATTTCTTAAGCAATAATTAGTTGGTGGTATTCTATGTTTCCTAATAAGAGGCAATGACGTTCGTGCAAGACCTTTATGAATGAAAGAAGATTCTCACTGCGCATGCTTCCGTTTCTTTGACAATAATAACGGTACTTACGCATCTTTATAAGTAGGCCTGTATAGTCATTACGTTTGAGCAAAACCTTGCTGAATAAGAGAAGATTCTCGCTTTCTACGTAATAACCACGTGTTAGAGGTACTTTATGTTTCCTGATAAGTAGTTATGACGTTTGCTCATGACCTTACTGAATAAAAGAAGATTCTCTCTGCGTACGCTTTGGCAGTTTCTTACGCAATAATTACGTGTTAGCGGTGCTTCATGTTCCCTAGATAATCATGACGCTTGTGCAAAATCATACCGAATAAAAAAAAATGGCATTAAAAGAAGGAAAATTATGTTCACTTACATAATCAAATGTACAAGCACCCTCCGCTGCCAATAAGAACAATTGAATTTGAGAGGCATTCAGAACAGACAACGGAAGCAGCGTATTTAACGTGGCAATGAAGGCGCCTTTAACGAAGACAGCATGTCTGCGTAATACGTCAGTCTTGATTGCCTGACGTTGTCCAAGTGAAGACGTATTCTGCTAATTCTGTAATTGCCCCTGTCGGCAAGAAAATGTCAGACATGGAGAAAAAGTCAGAGCTATTATGATAGATAAGAGAGATTACTTCTAATAACCGAAAGAAAAAAATCCAAGGATAATTAGCTAAATTATGAATGCAGAATCGTCAAGTCAATGCGAAGTCATTTTGACTGCGTAGGGTAAAGCACAATGATGATTATTATGCGCGCTTTGTTTTGCTGCCCACTGCTCCCATGCAATTTAAAACCTGCATTTGTATTTAGATTTGCGTATTTTTTGTATTGCACTACACAGGAAGTGTTTATAGTGTAACTCGAATCATAAATTTTGTGGCAGCATTTGCGAGGGTGCAGCGATGTTGGCAGACCTACTCAGACTTCACAAAATTAGACAAATCTGTTCTGATACCTTTTTCTTTCCTTTTTTTTTTTACACGTATACGAAACGATGCTGAGGTGATGATAATGAAGTTGACCTCGTAGGAAACTATGCTCAAATTGTAAAGGGTTCCCACTGTAAAATAACCCTGTGGTCAATATCACAGTATTATACATCTTGCACTTTATAAATCCTTATACAAGTGACGCGAAAAATGTATTGGAGTCACAGTGCTAATAAATACATTTCATTTCAATGACTTTGCTACATTGAAGATGAAATATTACGAGAAAGACTATGTAAATAAAGGCACCTACTAACGAAGCAGTAAAGATGACATTGGAATCATTTTAGATGTAAACGCAGGTATTTTCGTTACCCATGAACACTTGAGTTGATTGCATACGTAGATAAAATCACATATACATACAAACATTCACACACTGCACACACACACACACACACACACACACCCACACACACAAACACACGCACGCACACACACACACACACACACACATCACACAAAGACATGGATTTTGTATAAATTATTATAGGATTATACTGTGTATGTACACACCAAGCATGCTATCGATCATTTTTCTTACTATCAATAACCGTGAATTATTACACAAGGAACCAACACTACAAAGTTTATAATGATAACAAGTTTGGTTTGATACTTAATTGCACTTCCTCTTCCATGCGCTATTTGGACTGTTTTGAACTTTACATTAGACTGGTACGGATGACTGGCCGTCATACACTCTCAATTTGTATTGGCCTTCAAATTAAGCAGTTTTGTGTCATGCATGTGATCTAGTATAGTGCATTCTAGATCATACGCCATCTGTTTCACAATGGAGCCTTATCAGAGATGTGAAAGTCAGGGCACTTCGGGGAAAGCGGCGCACATAATGTTGAAGGTTCCTGGTTTGGGGTCAGCCTTGGAAAGGAGCGCGGAACTCGCACATAATGCATGTTCGTTCTGATCCACCCAAACCGACAATTGGCATTACGCAAGTTCCGATTCGCAGATACAGCTCTTCCGGAAAGAAACTTTAGTAGTCCAAGGTTCGACGGTGTAGATTCACTATCATAGATAGGTGATGTTTAAAATCATGACCTTTTAGAGAGTTTTTGCTGTTGTTAAAGTCAATACTTTGTTGTTGCTGAAAAGTTGCTCCATTTCGTTCGCGAGTCTATGTTCGTAAGATGCTCCGTGCGATAATTATCTTAGTTAATGATAATGAATATCATTATTTTCAATGTCAATCCACTACTATGATGTGTCAGTGTTTGTACATGAGCGTGTGTGGTTGTGGGTGTTATCCCATAATGCATCAAATACTGTGAAATAGTCTTATTATTATGTACGAATTAGCCATTGTGTGGTTTAACTTGATATCTGCAGTTGCATGTTTGACAGGATAATGTGAGAGGGAATACGGTAGTCATTTCTGATCATTGAAAAGTTATAGTTGTAGTGAAACCATCAGACAAGTAACAGGTATTCAAAAATTCAATAAACTTTTTTTTTTGTCATTGTTTTCATTTTTGCCTATATCGTAACGTTTCTGATGTTGTTCATTTATGTTTGGTGTTTAGGAGAACAAACATTCTTTCTGAACTTTCCTTTATTCTATCTTACATCATGCAATAATTCAGTTTTGTCACTACTTTCCAACCGACATTGACCTCAACAACTTGGCGGCAATAAATTGAATGACCTTCATCATAAATCGTTCTTGCACGACACAATGGAAGGTTACAATGTCAAATTCGTAGACGGATAATAACACACTGAATGCCTCAGGCAAGGTCAGGCGATAAGATCGATTGGGATTTACAGTGCTGGAACAATGGTAACATTCCCAAGGATGATTATAGCTCTTTTCTGCATTTGAAATTTCGGCGAGGGGCGAATTGGGAAGCAAAGAAGCAAAAGTACGACTCAAACACGCACCTGTGGTACAAAAGCATACAAAAACCAGCCATATTCGCTCCCATAAATTCGGCAAGCGCGCGAGATGGCACGAATTCTTCCAGCAGACACCTCGATAGCTCTTCCTGCAGCGGGGATACCCTCTTCAGTTTTTCCCCTAGGAATACACGATGCAGGAACAAAATTGAAATGAATGTTTATATTGGAGACGTTTCCCCGCGCTATACGCTGGTGTTGTGATCAGAGCGAATCATTAAAGAGACCGTGAACAGCAGTTTCGCAATTATCCAACCAACGCCAAATTCCAGTCTGCTCGTTGCTTTGGTGTACTGTAGTGTTATTGGTATTTGATCTAAAATGATCTTTCTCCACGCTACTTATTTGCAAAGAAATACATTCCACCAGGCTCTCTGCTCGAAATGCTTTTCAGAAATAATGCATAACATTTTGTACAGATAGAAAAAAACACAATAAAAGGTAACAGCAGTTTGGAAATCATCAGGAACTAAGACTACGTGTCACAATATATGTTTACTTGTATGCCTGAAGGTACATAATTATTCGAAATGATTGAAAAAGTCATAAACTTAAACAAAAACAATAAGAAAACAACGGTATGCTTGGACGAGGTGAAGAGAAGAGATAAAGAAAAATCTACGAGAAAAATCAAAATCTGCAACGCAGAAAAAAAAATGTTTTTACTATACAGACGAACCACTATGAGGCTCCAATTCTGAAGTGCACTTCACTGATGTGGATTATGATTTTTCTTACCGAACGCCCAATGGGCCCAACCAATTTCAATTTCAAGACATGTATGTATTTAACTGCAGGGAATTCAAACAATATGTGTATTCAGAATGTACTGGGGGAGAAACAGAAATATGCAAGATGCTGCCATACATGATTTATATCCACCTTACAACCCCAGACAGCGGCAATATGCAGTTCGTGTTTTTTGTTTAGGTGTAATCCCGTGCACCATACGGCGATAGAGATTAAGATATACGAGGATTCCGGGGTTCGATTTCTCTCGTTGCGAGCCCAGTTTTGCCCCAGTCCCCCCGCCTCAACGAAGATGAATGCGATGTGCATACACGTGTGTATTACGGAAAAGTGCACGTATTACCGAGCGCCTTTGCACATGATAGTATGTGTGGAATGTGGTTTATGTTCTGGGATATTGAACTGTACAGAAATGTCAAATAGAGGGTATCTGACCATCAAATACTGTGGCGAGCAATATTGATACAAAGTGAGGAGAAATCTCGGCTGATTTCGGCTGCCAAAGTCGTCCGTTATACGGCATACACGGCGTTTGTGTGAATCTTCGCATGCTTTATATATTACACTTGTATAACATTTGCCTTTTCGATTCAACACAAAACGCCGCCATGACAGGGAAATTCCATCCTGGTATTACGTCTGCTTTCTATGAAAACAGAAAACAGAAAGCATCAAAGAGGTTACCGTAGATCAGTGGGTTTTGGAGGGGAAAAAAATCAGGCAAAGATGCAACCCGCTAAACTTTATTGAGTAGACAAATTGACAACTTGTTGATGTAGAAGTTGAGCAACTCTCCATCCGATTAATGCACAAAAATTTACTGATTTTCATTTTCTCCCAGGAAAAGCTTTTTTTTTTTTTCAGGACTCTTCATAATCAATGATCATAATAACAGTAATAATTATGTTGTTGTTGTTTTTTGATATCCTCCTCGCTGGCGGATAAAGCTCTGTCTGTGTGCCCAGATGTTTCACTATTTGATTCATTGCTAATTGATTAACATTTAATAGTAACTAACGTGCTACACTTCGTTGAACTCGGTAACGAAAAGACATACATGCTTGCAGACCATTACGATAATACTAATTTTCAAAAGATAACATAGGGCCTACCTAATTTGTGATGTGGCAAAGCGTTTGACTTTTAATTACATGGCTGACCGTTTCACTTCAAGCTGGGCAGAAGGATTATCCTTGCCACACAGCATTAGTCCAAGATAATCGAGGAAACTTATGAAGAAATATATTATATATATATATATATATATATATATATATATATATATATATGTATGTTCATCTTGGAATTTTCCACGTGTTGGACTTCGAATGTTATAATTATATAAGAAGAATGAGTCTCAAATACGCCATCTGTAGATCCAACAAGAAGGTTTTTATTCACAAAATGTACAACCCGTCTCGGGCCTTCGTCAGTGTAGTGTATACTAGGACAATGTATACACTACACTGACGAAGGCCCGAGGCGGGTTGAAAATTTTGTGAATAAAAACCTTCTTATTTGATCTACAGATGGCGTATTTAAGACTCATTCTTTTATATATATATATATATATATATATATATATATATATATATATATATTTCTTTCTTTATTTCTTTATTTATTTATTAATATGCCTATATTAGATTATATGAAAGAATATTAAACACTTGGGTCTCTCTTCTTTAACACTACTGACACTTTGTATGTGAGGGTCAATAACTACATTTTTCATTTCATTCATTTCATTTCATTTCATATATTTCATACTTGACTTGATTTTCTCAAGAACAATGATGAAGGATTGTTGGATCCAAGTGGAAATTCGACTTTGAGACGAGCAACCAACGGACGACAGATATGGCATAGATATATCAGAGATGTAGCCAGAGAAAGTGACGCTAATGTATTTGTTGATCCGGTGAGAAACTCGGCGCGCGCAGCTGAATCAACCGACTACATCTCGACTCCAGTGCGCTCGTATGAGTGACGATTTAGCTTGTATACAATCGCGCGGTAGCTTATCAATCATGTGGTATTATCGCGATTCGCCCTGAGCGGGAAAACTAGAAACGTCGGAGGGGGGAATGGAGATGAAGAAATAACAAGACAAAGTAAAAAAGAAAATTGGTATAGCGAAATGAAACCGACACAAAAGAAAATAAACCGAAAGAAAACTTTCTTTTTAGTCCATGCCATCAATCGGTTGCCTACTTCTCAGTCGCGTTTCGTAAATCACGGGCTGGAGTTTCTTGTCGCTTCTGTGGTTGTATATGCAAGCCTGAATTCATTTCCCGTCACGTGTTACTTCGCTACATTGTTCTGTCCTTGACTTCATGCGTTTCTCTGTCGACTGTTTGTCTTCCCGTCTTATTCAGTTCTCTTCCTACTTCTTCTTATACTTCTTTATAACTTGTTCGCTGTATGGGGGAGAGAGGAGACATTTCATGGCGCTCTGCATGCAACTCTATTCACGACACTAAGCCCACAATGCCTTTGCTGTTGACTAACATATACAGAGAAGAAAACGCCCCCCCCCAAAAAAAAAATGGTTGTAATCCTTTATATTAATTGCCTATTAACAAATGAACCTTGTGGATTTCTTTTGAAGGGTTCGCATTAGATGGAAATTGGATGATATACCCTGTTACACACTATTTTGGAGTTGAGGTAAAAGATAGAGATATTGACATTATACTGTTCAAAAAAAATAAAAAAATATGGCTGAACAGTCTAATGAATACTTGTGTAGGTGTTTGTGTTTATCCCACTCTCCCCCTTCTTGATAACCCTCCTCCAGCGTCCACTCGGTCTCCATCTCGATCTCACTCTCCATTAATTTGCCACTCATACACTTTCTACCTCTTTGTGTTCTTATAATTATGATCTAAGGTAGATAGGTCATGAAATCCAGATGGCAATCTGAGCCTTGATCATCGTGTGTCTACTCCTACACCTCTCCGTCGCGCAACCCTCAATATGCTGTATCAACTTATGTGTATCTCGGTAGGGTAGGCCTACATTGTACATGCATGGCATGTTGCCATTTGTCTGTTACTTTCCCAAGCAACTGTCTTCTTTTTGAGGCCCTTCACTCATTCATCGGAGCGTCCCCTCTTTTCCCTACCACTCCCTACAAGCCACCATCCCCCCCACACCCACCCCTCCTCCTCCTCCGATTCCAATCGAGAAATGTTTGTCAATCGATACTGGCCAGGAATACTATTCAACACTTTTTCGTCTGACCAAAGATTTGGGGAAAAGAAAAGAAAAAAAAAAAGAGAGTATCGCCAAACTTCAAGCGTCCAAATCGTACTTGAATCTCTTGACGGTCACTCGGGCGTACGCGCTGGAGTGTTTTTCGAGAACTCCAGATTCGTGATAGCGTGTAATGCAAATTTATTGATGACAGGGTTGGAGATTGAAAGGGGGAGAAAGAGAGAGTCTTTGGTCTAAGGAAAGGGAGATAGATGGATAGACACAGAATGAGGTAGAGGGATAAACAGACAGGTAGATGTGGAAGAGGCGAACAGATATAGTTTCTACCATCCATATGTTTGTTGTGATTATACACTTATAGAAGCAGGTACTGTATGACGCCGACGTTCCGTGCGTACGTAACGTGCCCTGTTTTCGCTGTGAACATGATGACCATGCTTGACCGTGAAAATTCCATGAATCAGCCTATTCAATGCAAACACTTAAAAATATTAAGGCACAGAAGTTTGGCATTGCAGAAATTATTGTTCTTGTTGAGTGCTGTGCAGTGTGATTTATCATTAGTGATACAATTCATAATAATATAGCGAGTGTGAAGCTGTCGAAAGCTCAGGGATCAACAAATTGCAACTCTGGCCTCCGTTACTTTGGGGGCAGTTGGTCGAAATCTTTTCATTGTATTCGAAACAAGGGGAAACGTGATAATTAGACGTAAGTGAGCCGTTTGCTTTCGACATTCTTATGTTTGATTTCTCTGGGAAATACTTCTGATTCTTAAAGCTTAAACCATGCTTATATATCTACAAATGTCTGGAATATTTCTACTGTCTACTAGAGTCAACACTTGGCTTTTATCCATTGACGTGGATGGAAAGAGGTTAGCATGATTGCAATGTACAGGGTCTTCAGGCAGTTTTCCCCGTAATGGAGCAGTCACAGTGATGTGAAAGGTGAACTGGGTGCACGTCAAGAGTCATACAGCCCAAGAGTCATACTGCCCACGAGTCATACTGCCCACAAGTCATTCAGCCCACGAGTCATACAGCCCACGAGTCATACTGCCCACGAGTCATACAGCCCACGAGTCATACAGCTCACGAGTCATACTGCCCACAAGTCATTCACCCCACGAGTCATATTGGCCACGAGTCATACAGCCATGAGTCAACTAAAATAGGCCCATGAGCTAGACACTATAATAGGTAAAACAGACCCATGAGTTCGGCAATTCATAACGCCTATAGTTTTGAGCTCGTGACCCTATTTATCTAGTGTCGAGCTCATTACGTTATTTCCTTAAGCAAATAGAAATGAGGGCCTGTTTTAGTGTCTAGCTAATGGGGCCTGTTTTACTTTGCGTGCTTGATGTCTATATAGCTCACGGGCTGTATAACTCGTGGGCTGTAGGCGATATGACTCACGGGTGTACACATGACTCAGGGACCATTTTTTTTTTCAATGTCTAGCTCGTTGACCGTATGACTAGTGGGTGTCGAGCTCATGACATCAGGCAGCTTTAGATTTTTGCGACGCGGACGTTCAGAGGAAAAAAGCCTGTTCTGCGCATGCGCAATATCGCTTAACAAAATCGACCTCTCGTCGTCTGAGTTTTCACGGGCTGTTCTGGGCCATTTTTGCGTCCGCTCAAATTCACACCGCGGAGAGCTACTCGATACAATGATCCTATGGGGGCGTCAATTTGCTTTGTGTAGGTTGCATCCTCGCGTATAAAACTCTAGAGCTATTTTACAACACGACGCAGGGAGAGAAGAGAACGGCGAGCGCAATTGTCGTCTTAAACGCCCGCGTCGCAAATCTAACACATGTCTAAAGCTCCTATTACCCCGATGCACAACCAAGGAGGAAACCTCCTTGGCATTTACTGAGTTTACGCATGGACCGACAACGTTGTAGGTCCATGGTGTACGTGATACCTTGTAGCTATCCTTTGATGTCGTACTACGGGCTCCGAAGCCATTCAAGAAACATATTCAAGGATATCCAATGTCACTACCGAAGCCATTTTGTCCCATCTTGTATGGTTTCCACCCCACTTTGGCAAAGTCAACTTATCAGACGGCTGTATAACGAAGATTATTATAACAAAATTAAGCCGTCGTTTTCATCGCTGACATTCAGTGCAATGTTATGACGTCTTCTCTTACCTTTCTCTCAGAAGGATGGACGTTCCTACTCAGAAACTGCTCTCAAAGCAGAAACTACGGAAGGTCACAAAATAAGATTTAATGACTAACTTAAATCTCATATTTCATCGATTTGGCACTAACGTCTTTTACTGTTTACCTACAATAAAATATACAATTTAGCTGTTTAGCGTGAAACATGATGTGGCATGTATAACGAATAATTCATAATCTGAAGAGTTTGTTCGCAAAAACCAATAAATCCATATTTCCCAAATGGAGATATTTGCGATTAAAGGTCAAGAAAAATGAAAAGAATAATGAGAAAATTTTTGTTTCTTTTAACCATAACTTCAAAAATGTACCTTTATATGTAGTGACCAGTATATCATTTAAAAAGTATTATTTTGTACTTTATGACAAAGACCGTGCTTCAAAATCTTCAAAAATAGACTTATCGGTTTTTGCGAACAAACTCTTCACTGTTTATCCGAGTGTCCATGTCTCTTGCACGTTCGTTCTTCCCCTCTTCCCCGTTTCCGTCTATATACGACGTATCATATTATATAAATGCAGTTAGTTTACATGCAACGATCACTTTCGTAACAGTGCTATAGAAACGTCAAACTTGTCACACGGCAATAGATATTTTGTGTCATTATGTTTAATTCTATTTATTCAAAGACGATAAGATTTGTTATGTCTTTGTGTGGAGGCCCTACATATGAGTTTAATAGTTAGTTTCATGTTTCGCATTTCATGACATCACGCAAATTGAACACATGTGAAAACAAGGAGACGCAATGATCAAGTAGGCCTACACAGTTCCAGTCGTACAGAAAGTGCATCTTCAATGCAAAGGGCTACATGACGTTGAAGTAAACACAGGAGGATTATGGGAATGGGTGGAAAAGCGAATTTATGTTGAACTAATTAATTTCTGTTGATCAATGGAATTTACATATATATATATATATATATATATATATATATATATATATATATATGAGTATATGAATATAAGAACGACCCAAGTCCATGGAAGACCATTTCGAGTAAACTAAAAAAAAACCTGTAAATTCATATCTTTTTTATTTGTCCAATAATATTCTATTTCACTGTGATGGGAAGGCAACATTGTACGTACAAATTACAACATATATTATTATGACAATTAACATTTACATTAGCTGTGGAGAGGCCATTTGTGTGGTGGACTTGGGTCGTTCTTTGATTCATATACCTGATATTCTGCTATAGAGATGAGAGAAGGACGAGAGAGGGCGCTATTATATGAATGTAAGAATGGCCCAAGTCCTTCATTCTTACATTAATATAAGATTTAACTCATTCATTCAGGCACTTCCGGGGGTAATTAGGATTTATCATTTATACACAAAATGAGTCCGTGCATAAGCTACAATTTCCCATGTTAAACTGAATTTGGCCAAAAATTGGACTTGGGTTGTTCTTATATTCAGGTCCTCATATATATATATATATATATATATATATATATATGCATGATGATACTTGTAGCGTTGGTACCAGTATAAAAAAGATGATGAAGTAGAGTGGTAATGCATTTTGACAGTCCAACAGTGCTATTTATTCAAACCAAATTTTCGACGAATACATTCGTCGAAAATTGTCGACCCTGAGGAAGACGAATGTATTCGTCGAAAATTTGGTCTGAATAAATAGCACTGTTGGACTGTCAAAATGCATTACCACTCTACTTCGTCATCTTATATATATATATATATATATATATATATATATATATATACATATATATTATATACATGCATATATTATATCATAAGAAGTTCCTCAATATAGATTTTTATTGTGTAGGTCCTTCAGGAAAGAAATAGATAGGACATAGACAGAGAGAGATGTAGGAAACTCACGCAAGCACCCAAACGCACATGCGTGGGAAAAAAAATGTGACAAACCTACACATACACATTTTACATTTCTGTATTTCTATATTACAAAATGGCGTATTACAAAATGGCGTCACAGGTGAATGCTCCCGATATTCCTGCTGACGTTATGCCTATGCGCGACAGTAAATATTACACACCCCTTGAATTTAATGCTACTATATCGTATAGTCCAGATGATATTTCACTTCTTCATATAAACTCTAGGAGTTTGAATAAAGATTTTGAATATTTGGAAAATCTTTTGCACTCTTTAAACAATTTTGAATTTTCTGTTATTGGAATAAGTGAAACTTGGTAACATCAAAACTCCCCAGATATCTTTGATTTACCCAATTATATATTAGTTAGGGCTGATTGTCAAGGAAAAAGGGGTGGCGGTGTTGCGTTTTACATTGCGCAAAATTTACAGTTCAAAATCCGTTCTGAAATCACGTTAAGATATGCAGAAACGTTATTCATTGAAATTGATAACCAAATTTCTAAAAATGTTATTATAGGTTTAATTTATCGACCCCCTGATCTGAATTGTGAATTATTTTGTGATGAATTGGATTTTTATCTCCATAAGATAGGTAATGAAAGTAAATATGTTTATATTTTTGGTGAATTCAACATTAACTTTCCCCCCACATCCGATAACAATAATTCCCTTAATTTTATGCATTTAATGTATTCATATGGATTTATGTCGATTATCAATAAACCCACCAGGATAAATCCGCACTCATCAACTCAGATTGATAATATATTTTCGAATGTGTATAATAATACAATTACGGGGGGTATATTATGTTCTGAAGTTTCTGATCATTTACCAATATTTTCAATTTGTGAATATAAATTGGGTCGTAACAAATTACGTGATAAAATATGGTATTATAAAGAGTCAAAACGTAATGTGGAATTATTGAAACAGAATTTGTTTATAGAGGAATGGATTGATATTTATAGTATTAATAATGTTAATTTGGCATATAAATGTTTTAATGATAAATTGTTGTATTATTATGAAAATAATATTCCTTTATGTAGAATAAAAAGTAACCGAAGTAAACCAAGAAATCCTTGGATAACAAAAGGTATTTTGAAATCCATAAACACTCGTAATTTTTTGTATAAGTTACATATTCGTAACCCAACTTAATTTAATTTGAATATGTATAAAGTTTATCGAAATAAATTGACAAAATTGATTCGTTTATCCCGTAGATTATATTTTTCTGATAGAATGAAAAAGGTTTCTTCAAATATTAATGCAACATGGAAAATTATCAAAGAGGTCCTAGGTGAAAAGCCTGATTCTCCGCCAACGGATGATATCACATTAAACGGCATTAAGATAAATGATCTCAATATGTATGCTAACTCATTTAACTCATCTTTCGTTAAAGGGACAGTATTGGTGGAGATGAGAATTGAGCTTTTAACTTTTGGCGAGATACCAAGAAAACACTTATAATATAGTACAGAGCATACCATTTTAAGAGGAATTCAAAGTTTATTTGATGAAAATCGGGTTTGGAATGACTGAAACATCCACTGAAAAATAAAGTAAAACAAAGCGATCGTAATAAAGTGTGGGTCCACACTTTATTAGAATCGCTCTTTTTTGATATCTCAGACATTTCAAAACCAATTTTCATCAAATAAACGTTGAATTCCTCATAGAATTACATGCTCTTCATATTTCATAAGAGGTGTCTCATTATCTCACCAAAAAATGTTAGAAACCCGAAATTAGGTCTCAACCAAAACTGTACGATCCCTTTAACATCGGTCCGGAACTTGCTACTAAAATTAGCAATTTTTGTATACTTCTGCTCATTTTACAGATTATCTTTTTGACCAAAATCAAGAGTCTATTTATTTTAATCCAACAAGTCCCAGTGAAATCATTAGTATCACTAAATCTTTAAATAGCTCTAAATCTTGTGGTTTTGATAGAATAAGTATGATGTTATTGAAAGAAATAGTTTATCCACTCGTAGAACCGTTAAGCCATATATCTAATCTTTCTTTATCACAAGGTATTTTTCCTGATCTGCTGAAAATAGCGAAAGTTAATCCTGTTCATAAAAAAGATGATCCTCATGAAATTAGTAATTATCGTCCCATTTCTTTGTTGCCTAGTATATCCAAAATTTTATAAAAAATTGTTTATAACAGACTTCTTAAATTTATTAATAAGTATGATTTACTTATTCCCAATCAATATGGTTTCAGAAAAAATTATTCAACTGATTTAGCACGAATGCAAATTTATGATAAAATTACGAGTGCTTTTGCAAAGAGAGAACATGTTGCAGGTATATTTTGTGATTTGAGTAAGGCATTCGATACTCTTGACCATTCTATTTTACTCTCCAAACTTAGTCATCATGGTATTCGAGGACAAGCACTTTTATGGCTTAAAGATTATCTAACTAATAGAAGACAATATGTTAGTTTTAATGGTTGTGAATCTGACCCCCATTTAATTAAATGTAGTGTTCCTCAAGGCTCAATTCTGGGCCCACTATTATTCCTTCTTTATGTCAATGATATCATTAATACATCCTCTCTTCTCTCTTTTGTTCTATTTGCTGATGATACCAATATATTTTATTCTCATAAAGATCTTAAGATTTTAAATGATACTTTAAATATTGAAATTAGTAAAGTATCAAATTGGTTTAAGTCTAATAAACTTTCTTTGAATATAAAAAAGACTCACTTCATTTATTTCATTCTCATAATGAAGATACGCTGATACATATTAACATTGATGATATCCCATTAGAAAAGAAAACGAATTCAAAATTTCTGGGAGTATATATAGATGAAAGTTTGACTTGGAATGAGCATTTGCATTATGTTACAACGTGTATTTCTAGAAATATAGGGATAATTTCCAAGCTGAAGTTCTTTCTTCCTCGTTCAACTTTATTTCTATAATATAATTCTCCCATATATAAGTTATTGCAATGTTGTATGGGGTACTTGCGGCTCTACCAAAATAAATTCTATATTCAAATTTCAAAAGAAAGTTATACGTATTTGTACAGGATCGCATTTTCTGGCTCATACTGATTCTTTATTTCATGAGCTTAAAACATTGAAGGTTTTTGATTTGAATATCATTCAAGTAGCAGTAATTATGTTTAAATATATACATGATCAACTTCCATCATCGTTTAATAACATGTTTAGGTTCAATACTTCTGTCCATTCGTACCCTATTCGTATATGTAGAAATTTCCACCTTTTGAATCCCAAATTATTAGTGACACATAAATCTATAAGACATTCGGGTCCGGACATTTGGAATAATCTCCCGGAAAAGTCCTGTTCAAGTATTTATTCTTTGAAAGCTTCACTAAAACGATATTTGATACTATTATATTCTCCAAACCAATTAAGTTAACAAATATTTATAGTAAATGATTGTCATCTTATTGTCAATCTCTATTTTCTTCCTTCAACTGCATCTTGCACTCTCACCTGCAACTGCACTGCACTCACTTGATCACCTTCCTCCAAGAGAGTTATGTCGTTGGATAATCATTTTATGAGGCCTCCATCCATTTCAAGCTTAATCGCTTATGATGGTGGTCTCCTGCATTCAATGATCTCTGTTGTTTATTGAAAAATACTGTATATCTTATTTTATGTTTCTGTGTATCTACATTGCTCAATGCAATCACCTATGTGTATCTATTTATGTACTGTTATCGATTTATTTTACTGCACTTGTTATTCTTTGTCGTTGTACTTTTTGAAGTTTGTATTCAAATTGCATCTGATTGAATGCAGAAATAAAAACAAATAAACAAACAAACACACACACACAACATTTATATATATGTATGTAAATTCTACTCGCTTGTCATTTCCAATTCATCTTATATAAAATACATGTGAAATATGAGCAATCATATATCAAACTATAAATATAAAACTGGGAAAACATCGAAGGAACAAGGTAAGATTATGAAAGAGAAAAAATGAATTAACAGACAAGCTGATATAGGTGCATGAATAATATGTAATATGTAATATTGATATATACAAGAAGTATGAAATAAATTAAAATTGAAATTGAAATTGAAATATCGTAGTTCTGTGAGTATGAAGTTGATCGAAAATAGTATGTAGGCCTACGTAGAAGCCAAAATAAGCTTGTTATGTTGCACATACCGAAAAATATAATCATTATAAACAATCCCCCCAACAAAAAAAAGAGAGATTTATACCAATTTTTTCTGATTAGAAAGAAATAAACGATGAATACCATAACAGTGCAAAAAGAAAGGAGAAGACCCATTTCTTTATGTAACAAAATCAAAGCAAATGTATCCGTACTTGCGAATCATTTTTGTATACCATCATAGTAAAATGTAATTGCATTGTATATTAAATCTATTCAAATATAAGATGTTCCCCAAAACCGGACCAGTATGACGTAACGAGTATTTTGGATTTATCAGTTGAAAAACTCTATCGATGAAAATAATTTAACGATCTTGCAGAATAATTATGTACATCAGAATTCACAGAAAACATACTTTGTAAATAAGGTGACAAAGTTTTTAGCATGAAAACGTTACATAAAATACCACATTTTTCATGCATTTTATTCGCAATCTTGAAATCTAACAAGTATAGACATGCAGAATATTGGACATTTTACAGGTGCAGTCAACGCTGACAGCAAGATGACGAGTTAAAGAAAGACTTACAAACAAACAGACAGACAGACAGAGACAAACACAGACACAGAGAGATAAAGGGAGAGGGCGACGGAGACAGAAATAAGACAGAGATATTAGCGTAATCGTGACCCCGGGTGGACATGACCGCCACGTAGCCTTGTAGAGTACGCCAGACATCTGCAACTCCCACTCATTCCTATACTTGCCGGCGTCGATCTTCACCCTCTGTTTTTTTTTTCCTTCTTTTCCGCATCTTTTCTCTACCCGTCAGACACCGCCGTTAATGCACGCAGATTCAATTATCAACCCGACAAGCCTCGAGTCTGCTGCACGCATTATGGCGCATGTAGGTTGACGGTCGCACCGAGACGCAATAGCGACAAGCTCAAAATCGATTTACAGATATGCTCATTAGATTTCCCTGCTCGATGTTATTGGCGCATGAATTCGATACGTGAACTATAATATGACTTATATCTCCCAGCCCCTCTCCGTGGCGATGCGTTCTGTGTTATCCTCGTCAGTTCCCTGCTCGAATGAGAGACTGTGTTCCTTCCACTGGAGTAGTCTTCTCTGAGATGCTTTCATATCGATGCATGCTTACAGGTAAACACACTCTAAATGAATTAGGGGAACTTGTGGAGTAAAGGTTAATAACTGTGAGACGAATGTTAAACATTTCTTCGACCACTTACGTTGAAGAGAATTGATAGGCAAGGACTGTGTGACATCCACGTCATCGCTTGTATTTTTCCCCTGTGGCTTTTTGAGTCATTTTGCGATGGTGGTCTAACATAGATTTTAATATAGCCTCCTGGGCATTACAGTCATTAGTAGGGGCAAGCGAATTTCAACAAACACTTATGCAAACCCATCGAGTCTAAGAGACTACGTTTCATTGCTTTAGGTACGAGTCTTTTTGAATCATTATGTTCTGTATTCATTTCTTGTATTTCGTTTAGTAGAGTGAACAAACAAGTGTATTTCATGAGAGGCCTTTGTTAAAAAAAAAATCTTATACGGTGAATTGCTTCTTCGTATAATAAGAAATAGTTATCACAAACCAGTTGGTTTCTGAACTTATATCGAACTCTTAAATTTGCAGCCTTATTTTAGACAGGGAACGTTTCTATTTCCCTGTCAAGTGACCTTCTCTTGTGCTGAGTTTTGTGCAGATTTCATGGATTTGAAAGCATTAATGACAGCACCCATTCGTTCTGGTTGTTAACTCTCCATGTGATAAGACAAATAAACAGTTGTTGAAAAGTTCCTAGTTTAAAATTTATTTCCACACCTCACAATAGGCCTACTTAGGTTTATCTTATCTAACCAGTGCTAACGAAATAAAATCAGGGCAACGGAATCGTGTACAGCCTACCGAAAACAGACATGAAATGGGATATTTGTGGAATATAAAGGTTTCCTATAATGTTCGTCAGAAAGTGATTTTAGCCGCAACCACATAAATTATACTCATCCGCATGCACAATTGGCAGCAATAACAATGTCATCATCCCAAAATCTTAAATTCAAAAGTCCATTAATCGTCACCAAATGTCCCTTTCTTATATTTTTTTTAACATGAAAGTAACTGTATAAACACAGACGTATTGTATTAAACTGCAGTGCCTTGTAATGGCCATCGATGAGGAGTACATATTGGAAAAATGAGTTGCAGTAACGTTGCTAAATCATTTAGCGAAAACCCGATTTTGATTACATTTTGTGTACTACTAATGAGAGAGTAAGTGTGTAATGTGATGAGATCGTCGCTTATTCCAGTTTGCGTGTTTCTTTTTATTTTGAAAGCCTGTAATAGCATAGGCAAAGAGCCCAATCTTGTTGCATTTGACTTGTCTCGACTGGAATGTTTCGAATGATATCTGATTGTCAAGACTAGGCACCCACTAAAGCATGAGAATGCATGCTTTAACCCATTGAAGACTAGTGCCCCCCCCCCCCCCATCGCCATTCCCATACTCAGGCAGGTGTCTATGGGAAATGTGGGTTGTAGCAAAATCGACTCATCCTCCGTGAGTTAAAGTGCAATTTACACTACCTTGACAGGCACGACAGGTATGAGATTAAGAACTGAGACACAATCTGTCGGTTTAATGAAAGCATCCCATCATGAAGGTTGGAAAGTTTCGATTTTCCTCCACCATTCTTAGACTTTAACATTCGGACAGGCATCAATTTTTCCATGTTTAAAAAGAAAATGAAATGTTTTAACAATTATTTGAGCCAGATCGCCTCATGATGCTGTTTTCTTGGCGTCATCACACGTTTAATGATGTGATTCCATCCAAGCTTTTTTCGGGTAATTTGTTGCACCAATCTAGGCAATTTCCTTTATGAATTAAACAGAACGTCTCCGAAGGATGAATTCATCCCTTGATATAAAGTGATTGTCTGGAAACAAATCCATTTGTATCAATCATGGTTGTGATGCAATCCAGCGTGACATAATTAAATGCTCGATTAACCACTCGCCTTGACATTTTCTACGCCCGGTTTCACTCCGTGGATATCCGTTGCTGGTAAGCGCCGTCTGCAGCAAAATTTAGTATCATAAGACAGCTTCTTTTTTTTTTTTGCACCGTGAAAGAGACAGAAACAAATGGACAGAAATAGAGAAAGAAGAACATCAAAGACAGGCAGGAAGGACAGAAGAAAGGATAGTTAAAGACAATAACGATTTCAAAGGTTTTTTATAAAAATGAGAAAAATGTATTACAATATGGCGGAATCTGATGACAAAAGACCGGAAAAAAATAGGATGAAGCATTTACCTGCGAACAACAGGGGGATGTAAAGAAAAAGAAGAAGAAAAAATAGGAAAAAGAGAAGAGAGGACGAAGAGGAAAAAAATAAAGAACAAGGATAAAATAACAAAAAAACAAAAGAATTGGACGTGGATTTCTTTACAGATTGCAACTACTTGAACATGTCACATATTTTCTTTTCTTCTTTTTTTTCCTTTTGTGGCAGGGCGTCTGAGAGATGAGAATGGATAGAATATATGATATATAAAATATATTTATACATTTTACGATGTACACGTGGACTCGGTGAACTTTTCGTTGCTAAGTTGATCCTGATTAATCCTCGAAAACCTTCGACTCGTTGTCAAGGAGTCCTACTGCTCTTAAGGGGGAACCAATGTGTAAGATTACCCACTTTGTCATTCACGCCATGAGACAAGTACCACCTTCGCAACACTCGGTCGTCAAAGAAATGGCACGAGACGTCTGGAACAGGTGAAAACAAGGGCTGCCACGTATGCGTCGCAGTCGACCAACAACGCAAAGTGCCGCAGTTATTGGCGGAGAATGTCATACGTTGCCTATTGTAGTTTTGGAGAAAAAAAAAAACGTATATACAGGGCGTATCAAAAAAAACGTTACACTTTTGAAAAAATTGTCTAAATTACATTTCAAAATATTTGGAAGATTTTTTCATATTCATGGATACCCAATAGTCTCATCTATCAAGTGCAATCAACAAATTAAATTTTTGTTCACGCTTGACTGAACACTGACGCTCTTTGTCCAGAGTATGAAAAATGGCTTGCGCCAAATTGAAAGAAGATGGAAAATTCAGCCAGCAGTCCAAATACACCACGTAAGTGTTCTCTTTCAAACAAATTGCTCTGTTGCTCACAGCTTTTATTATGTTATGATAGTTTAGAAATTTTCTGGTGATATTCTGTCACGTTTTAAATGATTCCATTCTGTTATGGAAGGTTGATTAACAACAGCAAGATCTTTTAAGCACAGTTATCGCAAATCATGCACAAACATATCGAACCCACATGCCAGTCACTCAGTCAAGAAGAAAAGTACAAAATTAATGCATCCTCAGATCATTCAATCAACCCAATCAATCAATCAATCATATTAATCAATCAATCATCAATCAATCAATCAATCAATCCTATCAATCAATCAATCCAATCAATCAATCCAATCAATCAATCAAGCAATCAACCAGGCAAGCAAGCAATCGATCATTCATTCAATCAATCAATTAATCAATCAATCAGTCAGTCAGTCACAATTTGTATGCATGTTTAAAGTGGCAGATCGACATAGGGAATATTACGTCCTTCCCGTGGCTTAAAGGCTCGGTTTTTTGTTTTGTTTAGGTTTTTGGTATTTTGTTCATCCAAAATGGTCACTGCTCTCTTCCCTTGTACAGTTGTTTCCACCACCAGCCCCTTTACTCATGTATTGATGGGTTGATTGATTGATTGATTGATTTACTGATTGATTGATTAATTGATTAATTGGTCAATCAATTGATTGATTAGTGGGATGAATGATTTGAATGTTCATTAATTTGGTACCACTACCACGTTAATGGATAACTGGCGTATGGTATTGATGTGTCCGAGTATTGTGAAAACTGTGCTTTAAAGATCTTGGAGTAATTACATACTCTAATTCTCACCAATTAATTTAGAAATGAAATCATTGAAATTATGATAAAGCTGGCAAAAAAATATCAAACTATCATAACATAATCAAAGCTTTAGGCAAAAGAACAATTTGCTTGAATGGGAGCACTTATTTGGACTGCTGGCTGAATTTTCCATCTTCTTTCAATTTGGCGCAAGTCATTTTTCACACTCTGGACAAAAGGCGTCAGTGTTCAGCCAAGTGTGAACAAAAATTTGTTTTGTAGATTGCACTTGATAGATGAGACTATGGGGCATCCATAAATATGACAAAATCTTTCAAATATTTTGAAATGTAATTTAGACAAATTTTTCAAAAGTGTAACATTCTTTTTGATACGCCCTGTATAGGCTCTTTATTAACGATCATCTGTATGGTTGCTAGACATCGCCGGGTGGTCTGTATACAGCCAATATTCAATGTATGTATATATATGTATATATATATATATATATATATATATATATATATATATATATATACATTATAACTATAAACAAAAATTCTTGTTTGTTTTAGGTAGTTACGAGAAATCAGCAATTACGTACACAAGATGTGATGCTGTCTTGAAGGTTACGTAATTGTCGTCATGGTCGTATGGTCATGATGGTCCGTCTGCATAGTGATGTTTTAATGATTTGATGAATAAAAATTTTGGGTTTTTATCATATCCGTGAATGACAACGTCTATAAAGTACCTGTTGTCATACATACATGTTGTCACAGTCACACACATGCACACACACCCACACCAAAAAACAAAACAAAAAACCACAAAAAACTCACACACAGAGATCTGCAAGGGAAAACCTATAATCCACAAGCTTGCCAAAAATGAAAAGCTCGACCTTTCAATGCAGACCTTGGTATTTGATATTCTATTCTCCCAAGTCACCAGAAAATACGAAGAGATGTGCAAAATGATTTCAATTCAACAAATTCTTCTTCTCGGACCGGTTTTGCGAAATTAATAGGGAGGAAAGAAATGACGTGCCCTATAATAATCGCACAAATTAAGATGCACAATACATCGAAGGTCAACACGACACTGTCTCTCCGGAGAACCAACGCACGGAGCTGGCGACCGTGCATGGCTCGCCGAACGAAACGAAAGAAACCATTTCCGGTGTTGTTAAAAAACCTTGTAGTATCATCCTCCCCCGGAATGGAATCACACCTTTATGTTCAATAACTAACGGTAAGGGGCTATCAAAGTAATTGGGATTGGAGGGGGGGGGGGGGGTGAAGGGGGCATTGTGGAAGTAAAGATATAAGAGCTGTGATACTATTAGGGATGCATTCCCCGGGGTCATCATATATCCATCAGTTTGAAGAATCCTCATTATATAGTAAAATGTACCCCAGTGACTAGAGGGTGCACCGAAGGTCTGTGACACACACAGAGCTGACAAAGCGCCATTTCACGAGGTACACTTTGCTTGGGGCCCAAATGTATTACAGGCATTATTTACCATTTGCAGATGAAACAAAAACCCAGCTTTGGTGCTTCAAAATAGTTACAAAATGTGAGTTATTGATAGAAACAACCAGTGTAAAAATAAGTTAATCAGTATAATCAGTTTTAAATATAGTTAAGTATACAAAATGTGAACAATAGTTATATCAACACTGTGTCGGGACTAAACTGTCTACAGTTTAGCGAGAAAAATAATGATATCTCTTCAGGCTTTATTGCAAAACTTCTGTATGGTAGGATGTTTTGTGATACAACTGACCCACATAACATATATTCATCAAATGTGACAACTCGTACATGCTTTGAACCACTGCTCCCAATGGTAAACAGTACCTTGATGTTATTCTCAGGCGTAGAGCTGCCCTGACAAGATTTTGCCATGTGAGGGTAATATTGGAGTAGCAAATATTATGTACTTACTTCTCACTACTATGAACTTATTTTACTTTTCCAGAACGCTGGTGAGTGACAGGGCCTGTTCACCCGATCAGGGTGCTCTCCTTCCAGTAAATTCATATCTCAAAATGGCATTATCCTGAAATTACGAAACCAACAGACATGGCTGGGAGCTAGGGGTGCAAGCTACTGGATACCAAGAAACGATAGTGCAATTGTTTATTTTCAAGTGCAACACCCTTCCAGTGCTCATCTGGCGTCTTCTTGAAGGCGTTCACAGAACATACTGATACCATGTCTTTTGGGGGGCTTTTCACGAAGCGCTTTGGTTGGATATTTTTCTGACAAACCGTTACAAACTACTGAAATCCTTGCATCTGATTGGCTGAGAGCAAATTTGTCCGACAATTATGTCGGACAAAATGCTTCATGAAATGTCCCCCCGGAAGAGAATTCTACGTATCGACCACTCTCTCTGTTATCAAAATATTACTTCTTCACATCCAATCTAGCATACCGTTTTCTAAGCTTCGTGGAATGACCACGTGTTCTCCCATCACTGTTACGACAGAACATGTCAAGCATAATGTGACCGTGCAAGAACTTCTACACGTCAATCATGTCCCCTCTTTTTCGCCTGTAACTGAGAGATGGTTAGGATAGGTGACGCAGACGTCTAGAGTAAGATACATGTCTAATTTCTGGAATCATTTTAGTGGGGTCCTCCTTTGGACATTCCAAGTCTTCTTTGATCACGTAGCTTGAATGATGACCTTACAGCCTGACTATATTTTGAGGTAGGTCTTAAAGGTCATGTAAGAGTCTCACATTGTTCATATCCAAATGTGCAAACGACCTTCTAACAAGTCCTAACAGCTCATTTGATTTTGCGAAAGCTCGAAAAATGCGGTCCTTGAAGGTCAAATGAGAGTCCACTAAAACACCCGGGTCTCTCTCAACCTAACAACTTTCAGCCAAGACGACTGTGTCAGACCCTTTCTTGATGACATACTGGCATTTATCAGCCTAAGATTTCAGGTGCTTCTAAAATCCTCTTGTAGCTAGCTTCTCAGTATAGCTCCTACCTGTACCTTATCTGAGAGCACGTAGGCCTACAATTTCGTGTCGTCTGCAAAGAGTGTATAGTGCCAGACTGATAAATGCTGGGAGGTCATTCACATACACGACAAACAGAATAGGGCCAATACACCCTCCTTGAGGTACTCCACTAGAGACCAGCTGACCAGTCAGTTTGCTGACCACTGACCACTGACTAACTCTCTGGCGTCTTCCATGCAAAATTGATCTAATCCATTCAATCACTTAACCCCGAATGTCATACACCTCCGAATTGCAGAGCAAGCATTGGTGAGGAATACACACGGTGTCAAAAGCGTTCATTAAACCAATGTATACAACATCAGTACTACCACCTTCGCCTATTGTACTTGGTTCCACTCATTTAGGACTCCAATAGATTTGGAGTGCACGACCGTCCTGGAATGAAGCCATGATGATGATCCCTATGACTTATTGTGCTCTGGTACAGCTGCGGATGACAGTTTGGGTTGAATAGCTTTGAGGATTTTATAGGGAATAGCGTTGTGCAAGTTTCAAACTGACTTCCCTCAGCAACATTTGCAAAATATTCTGTAACACAGGGGTTGTTTAAGTCCCATATCAATTGTTTTATTACTGTTCTACCTGTGTGTATCCCACTAAGGCGCTACGCCATGTTGTCTGGAGGTCAGATCGAGGTCCAGAAGTAAATTCGTTCTTTGGGGCCTGGAATTTTGACGAAGAAAAAATTGCTTGAGTCGTCAACATGCAAATGTAATGTTCAGCTATCCCTAGGTGTTATAACTTCCCACCATGTTGTTCTAAAGGGGCTATGTGGGGGGGGGGGGGGGGGTGTCACGGTGTCACAAGGAAAAAAGCTTTTGGCAGGAAGCGCACGCCGTGTCGTGTCAATCGTTCTCTTTGTTTCTTCGATAATTTTTGTGGAATAAGCCGGGTATGTAGAGAAGAACTCAATGACATAAATAAGCATACATAAAACTCACACACACGATACTAACTCACTATCTATACAAACACAGACGCGCGCGCGCACGCGCACACACACACGAACACACGCACACACACACATACACACACACACACACATACACAAACAAACAAACAACTGATGTAACATGTGCAGAGAGCTTTTTTCTCGTTGTGAGGCTAGCCCTAGAAGCAAAGGTCAGTGGAAACGTGAGATGATAGCTGTCGTCTGTTTCCATGAACCCGGAGAGTACTCAGTAATAACCGTCTTCAACATCCCTGCATTTTTTCTCATTCGAGCAAAGGTGCCAAGGAAAACCCCAGGGGAGTATACCTAGGCGACGGATGATTCCACTGCTATTAAGAGACATACAGGAGGGACGACACTGTAGGGAACCTTCCTCAAACTGGCAATTATTTTCTTAGCATCAAACAACGCGAAAACAAAAATGTGGATGATTACGGAAATATTAAGAGGCAAATGGAAGATTAGGCAAGATCATGTACTGCGGGTTGGATGGGATACCACCTGGCGTTTGATTACACCCTTAGCCATCTCCCGGAGGACTCCACGACCGTATTAATAGACCGCGATGACACCCGAGCTGTGTGTAGACGGAGCTAATAGGCGAGAGACGCTCTCCCGGGCAGGATGCACAACCTTAAAGCTCGTCTCATGAAATGTAGAGAGCCGCCATCACAAAAGAATATCCTGCTAAGGATTAGTGTCATTTGTTTTTGCTTCATGATATTCATTATAAAAGTCTTATATAAGTCTTTTTTAAAAATAAAAGTATTGTTATGTAGGTCACAGCATGATTAAAAGGTGATGAAAACTCATTGTATATTGCTGATTGTTATTTTGAATTCCATGACCGGCCCCCATCTCATCACCTGTCATAAAAACACCACATGATAGAGATATTGGTCAATAATCAAAAGAGCATTTCAAGGTCAGATAAGATTGAGGTTATCTGGTTTTTCTGCAAAAACACGTACAATGAAATATTATTATATAATGTCTACGATTTCTGTGAAGAAATATCTTTTAGGGATTGACAACGTTTAAGTTAATTGAGCATAGAAATTCCTTGCGCCACTTTGGTCTGTATTTACATTTTCATACGTCCAATGCGTATTGTTTCTCCAATAACGCTTCCACTAAATCGATGCTGTTCAGGGAGCTTTAGGGCTGTGGAAAGCGCTGCAGGATGCAGGGCTTAGCGACCGTGCTCGTACAAACCAAGGATCTTCGAACCTACCGTATCAACGCTTTAGCACGGACAACAGTTAGAACCACCTTACAGAGGCGAAACGCCGACGAAAAAGAAGTTCAAAGTCTGAATTCTTAATCAAGAATTGAAATCTTTATATGCTTCACTAAACTTTTTATCGTTATGCAGAGGGATATTACTATTTTTTTTCATGAGGAAAAAGAACGATATGTGGGAGCGCTGCCGCACAGTCAAGTGGATAAGACTCCCGACTCCCAATCGGAGGACTCAAGTTCGATTCTCGCCCAGTGCTTACGTTCTTGGACAAAATGTTTTTACCCACAATGTCCCTCTCGACCCAGGTGTATGAATGGGTACCTGGCAACGCTAGGGTAATGATAATGGCAGGGTCCTTTAGTAGAGCGTTGGAAACTCTGAAGAGGCTTCCCTGGATAAATAAGACCTTGTTATTATTATTATTATTATTATTATTATTATTATTATTATTATTATTATTATCATCATTATTATTATTATTATTATTATTATCATTATTATTATCATCATCATCATTATCATCATCATCATCATCATCACCATCATTATTATTATGATGATCTCTACTTTTCATTATCTTTCACAAAGTGGGATAGATGATTTTTGTACTTTGTCATTGCAGAGAAACGTTGACCGGAATACCCAGTCCCGACTCGGTTGCGGACTCACCATGCCTAAAACCTAGTCTCAGCAACGGTCACTGCCAGCGAGAGGCCACGACCTTCACATTTCCCGTGGAAGGCGACCAGAAGGGCGTGCCGGAAGTCAAAATGTGGAACCCGATGACGCGGAGAACGCGACTGGAGAGGAGGCTAATCATTCTAGCAGTCCTGCTCGTCGTCTGCTCCGCAGCCATGGTGGTCATTCTTTTCATACAGGGCTACTCGGGTAAGACCAAAGCAACCCCCATTACTGCAACCCGACAGGGGCCTACTTCCCAGACAGTTGTGTTATGAATTTGTTAATATAACTCATTTGATTCTTGTCTGCGCTGGGTCAGACGCCATCGAATCACGTGCCAATCATACCTAATGTGTTGATAATCAGACGGTATCGCTGCACAGTGTTGCGTTATCGTAGAGGGCGGCGACATGACTTATTTGAATGTTTGTGCCTTGTAATGGTTACAGAGTCGTTGTTGTTGTTTTTTATTTTGATTTTATTTGAGGGAAGAGGGGATTGTGAATAGTGTAGAATCTAATGTGAAAAATGATTCCAAGAAATAGAAAAACATATGAATTTTACGTCCCGGTAAAGAACAGAAATGAAAGATTTTTTAATATATTGTGATATCCTTAGAAGTCAAGTCTAATCAAAGTCTAAACTGAGAGTGATTCTTGAAAGTGAATACACTTTACCCCAAAACCTTGATACCTTGGTGTTTATTGGCTCTTGTGTTTTGATTATTTAAAGAGAAGCAATAGAGTTGGAGGGGTAGAAGAGATTCGATTTTATTTTTGCGTTTTTTCAATTTACTATTTTGATTTTTTTTTGCACTTGCGATATTATCCAGCTAGTGCTCCTCTCGTTCTCTTTTTCCTATCTATTAACTTTATCCATGTATTTATGCATGTTTGCATGTTTAAACATATCACTTTCCATGTTAGTGATTATATATGGCTCTGCCAAGCTATATCGCAAACACTTAGGAGGCGGATATATTATAATCATTGTGCCGCTCCGACAAATCCATGCTCGAACCATCCTCATACGCAATGCGAGCAGTCAATTCAACTTGCGCGATTACGCTTTGTGGTTTGATTATATTACTCTTGACACACATACTCGAAAACAACCGCACACGCACACGCACGCACACACACACACGCACACACACACGCACACACACACACACACACATACGCATGTGCAGACGATTTGTGCGCAATAATTGCAGCCTCTAAACTGTGGCAAATAAGGAGCTTCTCCTATCTATCAGATACTGGGCAATAACTTACCATTTTATCGCTCTCATTTCTCCTTCGCCTCCAAATTTCTGACCCTTTTCTTTTTTCGCTCCTTCTCCGTCTTTGTGTCTCCCTCCCTCCCTCCCTTTATTTTTCCTTTTCTGTCTTGGCATTGATTTTCACTTAAGTGCCTGCGCATGATACTTGGCTGAGATTGAGAAAGTGTGAGTACCTGGCTTAGTAAACTCGGCGTGTACGTGACCGCAATGGCGTTAGGGCTCCGCCTCAAACGAACATGGTGAAACGATTTAAAGTTGGAAACACCCCTTGTACTTTCTCCAGCTAATGCGCAATATCATACTAAGACTGCTGAAGTTGGGTTTGGAGAAGACAGCATCTATGATCTAGCTACAGCATTTTCTACTTAATTTGCATGTGTAATTCGTTATGCATTTATCTATTTTTTCGCCAATTTTTTCCTGAGAGTAAAGGCAAATAGGTTGTTGCGTCCAGGAACAGAAATATCCAGCGAACTATAGGCTTAAATCATGCTGATCGAATTATAATCTTATTCTGTTTTTATTGGCTCATGATTCTCTCACTGCATCTCATTACCTATTAACCGAATCTCCTGGCGTGGAACTTAGATGAATGGGATAAACCATGTATTTATACTCTTTGACATGAGAGGCACCAATCGCATGTTTATACTTTTATACAAAACAGCATACGTTGACTCAGTAAGAAAACTGAAACATGACAACAATTAGAGCTTCCAATGTCAAATGAAAAATAAGTCAATAAAATCGGTATCCTGTTCATGCAGTGATAAATGTTGTGTCGCTCGCGAGATGTCACAGCAGCCATATAAAAACGAGTCATATACAACGTCAGAAGGTCAGAGGGGTGCCAAAACGTCCTTTTGACAGTCATGTTAGAAATTACGAAACAAAAAGCATTTACATAACCCTATTTTGTCATTTGAGTCATATTTCTGATGAGTACACGAATGTGTTATTTCTTTTCCCGTATGTATGTGATCTTGTTTGTACCTCTCTTTTACGCGTGTCCTCTGATAATCCGAGAAGAGTTATGCACCCCTTGAAATAGCTCCGAGCTTTAATTTCACCGAGATGCTGAGTTCTCCACATCAAGGATGTGATTACGAGAAGCGAGGAAGAGTGGAGGGAGAGAGGGAGAGGGGTGGGGGATTGATAAGCTGAATGAGGGGAAAGCCCCTTGAAATGTGGCCCCTGGGTTCGATCTCCTTCACGTTGCCCCTAAAACTCATCTTGACCTTTTTGGAAAGACATACTACACGCCCTAGCTGCATCTTACTATAAAAGAGCGGTCATTTTATGCGGGCATCGCCGAGTGATTTCCTGCCAGCATTTTGAGGCATATCATCGTCATGCCCACTACTGCTATAGTGTCAACTTCTTCTTTGATTTTTACAAAGTGCATAATGCGTATGAGTAAGAGAAACGGAAAGGCAAAGAGAGGGGAGAGAGAACTAGGGAGAAATTTGCACAGAGCAAAAAAACAATAACAACGACAACAACACATCAACAGATAATGACGGACAAATACTATAGATAGATATATACTCCTGAAGTTGATAGTTAAATATATAGGTAGATAGGTAGATAGAAAATAGATAGATAGATAAATGGATAGATAGATTGATATACAGTAGATAGATAGATAGATAGATAGATAGATAGATAGACAGATAGATATGTAGATAGATAGATAAGGAGAGAGAGACGGAGAGAAAGGAAAGACGCACAGAGAGAGGGATAGGCAAAGAAAGAGAGAGTGAAGGAGAAAAGGAAGGTTTCAAAAATTGAAGAGGTATAACTGAATATCATCAACAAGAAATGCAAGAGAGTAGGTGAGTGTAGAGTAGAGGATTAGAAAGGGATACTAGTATATTTAAGCCGAAAGATACCAGTCTTTATCTCCCTCCACCGCCAACACTCCCACTCCACACCCTTAAAGAACCATGCGGGGGTTTTTTCGTGCAAATATCGTCTTCAGACATGAGGAAAAATCGGAGACCTGAAACAGTATACATAAATTATCCTTGATTGGAATGATTTTACAGTCAGCAGAATCCGCTCTGAAGGCATTGTGTGATCGAGGCGTTGTAATGTCCATTATTGAAGCACAGTAGTTTGTTTTGTATATAGTTTCCCTACATCTCGTAAGGTTTGATGGTATGTCATCTTTGCGGTATATAGATATGCACTATTGTTCACAATACCCGAGGTGTTAATTATATGATTCCGGATAAAAGTTTCATGAATTGAACAGTGATAGACCTCAATCGTTATTGTGCAATTGACCAGCAATGAACTTTTGACGGCGTAATGAAGCTGTGCAATCGGCCCATTGGAATTTCTAGTAGTTGAGGAGCTAACATCACAGCATCATCCAGATCCTTGCGGTTCCTTTTGATATCTGCGCAATCATGGGTGATCAGGATGTTATTGTATATGTACCCACACGGGAGAAAAAAACGAAACAAAAACATAATGCCAAAGGCGAAGCGGGTCAACATTCTGCCTGTGAGGCCATACAGCATAATATACTATAATTATAATAACATACCTCCCTCTGAACGCCCTATTTCTTCACTGTCATGACCCGGGTTTCGCGGCATTCAGCTATCGACTGACGGTCTGCACTCATTGTTCGTGTCAGTGCATTTTTCTGTACGAGAGGATAAGCGAGACAAAATGTTTACCCGTGTGTCTGCGAAAATATCAGCCAATTAGAATTCAGACGATGCGTTAAGTGCGCCATTTTCATCGTTCGTCCGATCCGATACACGATAAATCGTCTCTATGAAGGCTCGTTTGGTCGTTCTCATTGCTGGTAATTTCACGCTAACGGCTTTTTATTTTATCGAGTTGCAGTGTTCAGACTTAAACAAACACGTCGTAACCTTTTTCAAGCGACGGAGGCATTATTCCTTAATGAGTGCAAAAAATTGCTCCGTATACATGGAAAACGTCCAATGTCTAGAAGGCGACATCGTATTTGAACTTCCACCCGGGCCCCTGTTTCATAAAACTTGTTATCAGTGACAACTGCCACATTAATATGACAAATTTGCTCTCAGCCAACCAGATGCAAGGATTTCAGTAGCTTGTCCACAACTATAACAACTTGTCACTGATAACAAGTTTTATGAAACGGGGCTCAGATCTATCAACATATTAGCACGCTTCACGGGTACTTTCATATAGTTTTATACTTGAAGACAATTTGGATATCGGATGGATATTTCAACGAAAACAGACAATTAAGAAATCCGGGATAAGTTAACTTAACCGAAACTCGTGTCGTTCTTGTTTGATTTTTGTTTGTTTATTTTCGCTCCGATTTAGGCTTATATGAGAAGAAATGCAACACTTGCAACGGAAATGTATTTTCATCTATTTTTTCTCTCTTTCTTTCGCTCTCCTTCTCCATCTGTCTGACTGTCTGTCTGTCTGTCTGTCTGTCTGTCTGTCTCTCCTCTTAATGTCTTTATGTCTTAATGGCAGACGAATGGAAGGGGGAAAACTGGCCTGCATGATTGATTACCGGCTATTTATCAATGCGGACATTCATCATCCGTCATGAATATTTCAAACAAATTAACAGTTGAAAAGCAGAAGTCCTGATTTACGACATCTGTGCATGCTCAAGTTAAGCTCGCTCACTTGATTTTTCATTTATCCCACTTTTACCCGTCTGTGACGGTATATAGTTGATAATCGTTATGATCGTATGATACTGGAAATAATGTAATGATAACAACTGTATGGTAATAAAAAGAACTGATATTTAAACTAATCTAAACGGTCATTATGGTAACATCCTTGATATCTGACAAAAACAATACTTTAGACTTATTCTTGTAATGTCTGATATGCCCTTGCAGGGAAAAAAAAATCATCCGTCACCGTATTATCGCCGAGTATTTATAATAATAATAATAGTAATAATAATAATAGACACTTATAGAGCGCCTTTTCCACTGGACACCAAGCGCTATGACATGTCATCCCTGGTCGCCATAGGAGATAAAATATATGCAAAATACCAGGCAGCGACAGTTACAGGTTTTGGAAGAAACTTGGAAAAAAAAAAGTTTCATAGATAATACACGTGTTAGTTCGTATGCCCTCTAAGTCGTTGTTGATGTCATAAATATAGGGGCAAAAGGAAGCGCAGGACAAGAACAACACTACTGTACACTCAACCACAAGCAAACAAACTAACAAACAATCAAGCAAAAGAAACAAAACAAAGAAACAAACGAGAATACGAATTAAATAGCATGCATCTGCAATATTGCATTCACGTTGCCGTTTGCTTCGCTGGCAAATGGAAAGCATGATGACTATCATTATAGACTAATTCTCGATCCATGCATCATGTCTTTCTCTACAGTTTAAGCTGATAGAACATTGTAGACTGCTGATGTTCACATTCTCTTTTTTTTTCTTCCATATGATCTATTCACACGCATGATACCATCAACAACACTATTGCCTCATGATGATAGTAACATGTTCATTGATCAGAAAAATGTATGTAATTCTGACATAGAGATCACGAAATGTTGTTTATTCAATCTATTGTTTCCATGATCTTCACAGATTTTCAAAGCATTGTCAAGCATGCGTTTATTCATCCTTTGAAAAAAAAATTGAGCATTAACTCACACTATTGCTCCCCATTTTATAAGAAGATGTTAGGATAGCAACACTTGCTGGAATGACAACTTCCAATAGCAACAGCCAATCAGGAAGCTGGATTATTGTCGTTACCATGACAATGTCATACCAGCAAGAGTTGCTATTGTCTCAACTTTTTATGAAATGGAACCCTGGTAGCGCCTTCTAGCTTTCATAGACTAGCCTGTTGCATTCATATTATACACTCTATACTTATATGAAAGTTTACTATAAAGCAATATTACACTCGACTTTTTGATTTCGCAGGCAAGGGAAAGAGCCACCACAACATGCGAGGTCATGACACCCATTTCTTCGAAGAAAATATTTCAGGTACATCGATTATAAAAAATAACAACTGGACAGACACACTGAGCACACACACACAGACACACATGCACACACACAAACATACAGAATAAGAAAACGAGATGGTTTTATATGACATAATTATATCATTTCATATGACATAAAGCTGCAAAATTAAGATTTTAGTATGACGGAAATAGGGACGCGGAAACATCGAAGTTTTCATATTCTCAAAATCATACGACAAAATAAAGGACACTTTCAGTCGCATTGTTGTTAAGCACTCAACGTAGCAATGTTCTTTGAAAATGTGTGTAAAATGCATTTTATCGAGAAATGCATTCTCGACTGGCAGCAGAAGAAAGGTTAATTTGCAACACATTCATAGCTACATGAAATTTCTACGCTTGTGCTGTATGCAGCTCTCACCAAACTCATGGTCAGTATCAAAAGAATATGCCTTTGGGTTATCAATCTCTTGATGCACTGTAGCAATTTTTTTCAAATACATTTTCATTGTAATGTTAACAGAAAATGGTCTATTTGAACTTCTGTTTTCATTAAAGATGTAACCTTTCTTTCAGAATTTGTCTTATCTTTGAATAAAAAGCACAGAAAGACAAGAATCCTCCCAATTAAGATTTGCCATGAAAAACAACAAAACTGAATATTGCTAGGATTATCGAAATTCTACCGTCTAACCTTTCTCTGTCTTATTTGTTTCAATTACTATCCTGAAATTATTCTGTGTACAATTAAATACGAATCCAGCAAACGGCAGAAATGAGTTCCTTTAAAGAACAGTTTCTCTGTAAGACGCCAAATATCAAACGTGACTTGCAGAATAAATCCCCCTTCGCTGAACGTTGGTAAGAGTGAAAACGCTGGTGATAAACAAACACTTAATCATTGTTGCTGACAGCATTTCGCGTAGGTGGGGGGGGGGGGGGGGGGATCATGCAAAGTCACAGTCTTATATACAGCTCTTCCAGTCATTCAAGAGATGAAACTCACTGTGTTTACATCAGGATACCACGACACCTGTCCTTATATCTTGCATACAAGCATTTTTACTGAAGCTATAGATTGTTTATTGAACGTGCCGCCAACGAAGAGAGGTGGGCAGCGAACGTGCGGGTGTGTAGGGCGAAGTGTTTGGTTGGTGCGGACAGACGCCCATCCTTCAGCGTATCTACAAACTTGTGCTCGTGCATTCCAGTTTCTTGTGTTAAAAAAAAGTGCTGCCTTGTCTTTTTTTTTATCTCTATCAACTGTGCATTTACCTACTCCCCCCCCCCCCCCCCACCACACACATACATAAAGTAGACGTTACAATTTCACGGATTTCTCTGACGACAGTTTCCATATGCGATGAAATTTGTCAACGGAATCCAGCAAAATTGCTCCGTACCGCGCAGATCAACATATGTTCAACTTTCCTGTAGTTTTGACATTCGCGTATTCACCTAGATTGATTCGCAATACGAGGAGACTACGAGTTCATGAGCTTGAGTCAAAATGCCATGCTACATGTCAATTCTCTGATGAAGCTATTGCATGTCGTCTAAATTGGGAGATTTAGTATCAAATCCTGATTGATCTTGATGGCTTGCAAGTATAACATTCGTTTTCTCTTTGCACAATTTATGACATATCTGTCCCTTATATACATATATTTTACAACCAATTAAACAACCAAAAAAAAAAAAAAAAGATTTCTCACTAAACTCAATCTAATTCAACAGCAATTCAATTTATTTGGCAACTTTAATGCGCCACAGGAGATTTTATATTCAAGATTATTCAATACTTTTAAAGGCCGGGACCCTGTTAGAAGGAGGGTAACGATAATAGAGTTATTCTAAAGGTTCGTTCTACCGGAAAAGACATAAGGTTCGCTACTCCAAAACATACAAATTTCCCTATACCTATATAGATGTTTGTTAATCCGGAAATTGAACAGATTTCGTTATTCCGAAAAAAAAATAGTCCGAAAATGAATAAATGTTCCTTTTTCCGAGGTATCGGTCGTTAATTCGAAATAAAAACAAAAATTGTTATTCTGTCGGAATTTCTGAATTACGAATCTTATCTAATTTCCGGATAGCAAGCCTTTGGATAGCTAATTTTTTTTTCTTTTTTTTTTGTTGCAATTTTCGCATTAACTAATCTTCGAAATAACAAACATTTGGAAAATGATCTTCGGAAGAACGAATTGCAACCGTTATATGCACAATCATGGTGCTGCTTAATGGAGCCCAAATTAATGTAACCATAAGATTAGCACAGATGATACATCCTCACAAGTTCGTGCAATATACAATCAGACGTCAGTAACAGAAAATAAAGAATGGAGAAACGGAAGAAAGAAAGAAAAAAACACACTAAAGGGACAACGATCTCAGTCAAGGATGACAGTTTTGTCAATGAAGAGTTTTATTGGAAATCGAGCTAACTATGTGATATTTTTAATCATAACTTTTGGAATATTCTCTTTTTGTGTTTTAAGAGGGGTCTCATTGGAACGGTTTTGTTTTGCTCTATCTGAAGATAAACACATTTCAAATGTTTAGAAATGACGCTTAGCCCATTTTGCATTGAACTTCTTCTTCTTCTTCAAAGAATGTAAATACACTCGAATAAGGCTCTGATGCAAGAGAGTGTGGTTACTAGTTTTCAAGTCGGAAGTAATCATTGTATGCTGTGACTTTTATCTTCCTTGATACAATGCACATCTTTTATTTCCCCCTTATCTACCAGGTTCAGAAGAATGTCCAAGGGTATGCACCACAGCAAACTGCGTCAAATCAGGTCAGTATGATTAAAGTCAAGGTTTTCCATTCCGGTGAAGATTCGGCGCAGCCTCCAGTGGCACTGTGCCCTTTTCTCATTAATATAATGTGGAACAGAAAGAACCAAAACAGGACAATTTCCAACATACGATTCATTGTTATAAATCAGTCTGGTTGTGAAAAAAAGTGTAAAGTTTGCCTATCATTAACTTTACTGTACACCATGCACGAATATTATTGTAATAAATATTCACAATGTCTTTTTTTTTAAGGTTTCATCGTAGCTGAAAGCGACTCATTGAATTTACCATGTGCACAGTTTTAGAGAGAAAAGATGAAGAAGAAGAAAAGAAGATGTAAAAAATTTAATTGCACTGAAACTCCAGCAAATGTCACATAAATCATTAACTATGATACGCGCGAATGTATAGCCATGAATGAAATTGAAATAATACTTTGTCATTACCATTTTTTTTTTTTTTTTGCGTCTGTAGCATCTCAGTTGATCTCAAATATGGATCCGACGGTGGACCCCTGCGACGATTTTTATAAATATGCATGTGGTGGCTGGCACAGATCCAACATCATACCGGAAGACGAGGCGAGTTACGCAATTCCCTCACAACTCGTAAGAACCTTGAAATTCAGTGTAAAGGTCAGTGTGCTTATAATTGTTTTTATTCTAATACATGTACCGTCTTTCCCTGACGTAACGTCGTGGTCAAAATAGTTAATCTATATATCTATCTATTATTACTGATTTTTTTTTTAATTGTTGCCTTACGCTGCTCTCTGGGTATCTAATATGTGTTTTTTTTAAATCGATATCATAATTATTTCCTGAAAAAGAAAAACAAATTATGATATAAAAAATTGAAATCCCACCACCCCCCCCCCACAAAAAAACTCTATAGAAAACATAAGTTACACGATGAATCGACTCCACATTGAAATCTTGGTTTCCTTCCATATCGACAATGACGATAGTATAGTTTACATGAGTTTAAAGGACAAGTTCACCTTTATAAACATAAGGATTGAGAGAATGCAACAATATTAGTAGAACACATCAGTGAAAGTTTGAGGACAATCCGATGCAAAAGTTATGAATTTTTAAATTTTTGTGTTGGAACCGCTGGATGAGGAGACTACTACAGCTTGAGAGTCATATACGTACAACAGTATAAAGAAAATGTAAAGAAAATTCAACATATTTTCACTTTTTTCGCATAATAAAAGAGCACTTGACATGCCACTCTTCTAAAGGCAGGGGGAAAATATTACCCATAACATTTGTCGGTAACGAGTCTGGGGAATGTGTACTTTTTTCAAAAGATGGAATTTTTTGAAATTCTCTTTATATTGTCCTTATATTGTTGTACGCATGTGACATCTAAGTTATTCACACACTGCAATAGTCTTCTCATCCAGTGGTTACTGCACAAAAACTTCAAAAATTCATAACTTTTGAACGGATTGTCCGATTTTCTTCAAACATTCAATGATGTGTTCTACTAATATTGCTACATTCTCTCAATCCTTATGTTTATGAAGGTGAACTTGTCCTTTAAGTAGAGTATTAGCCATACATTGTACATACACTGTATAAGGTGTATATATATATATATATATATATATATATATATTGTATATATACATTTATATGTTTGGTTTATGTATTCATCTATTCATTGATACTCTATTGTACATAAAATTGTATGGTTTGACTTCGCCTTTGCGCGCAACTGCAAAATGAATGATTATCGTATCGAACACCATTCCGTAGCCAATGCTGGATTATGAAGAAATCAAAGATTTGTTTGTGCATCCCTTTTTTTCCCAATATTGTCCCTAGATATTATCGAGAGGCCGCCGAAGATGATAGAGCCAGTGGCAATCACGAAGGCGCGCAATTTCTACAAGGCATGCATGGATGAAGGTAAGCAGGGGTTTGTTTTATAGGCTGCGCGCATTGAAAGAAACCCCGAGGATCCGCACCTGTTTTACAACCATTTTAATGACTTCCATGAAACGGCTATCTTATAGAAACACTCCTGACAATTCCTGACGGTGTCATAATTTATCCCATACTGTTTACAAAGTCAGCACGTTGATGGAAATAATGCAAAGACAACGGTTTCATACAATCCACCCATTGGTAGGCTGATTGTAAAAAAAAAATAATAATAATAACAAAATTAAAAAAAAATAAGCACGTGAAGGCTCGAGAAGCATGAAGTGTCTCCGAATAATACAATTCGTGCATCAACCACATCTCCTGGACGAAGATCTGTCAAACTACACTCTAAGATTTGTCCGTTTAGGTTCTTTTTATTTCTGAATAACCTTATGAAGCTGGGTTGTTGTCGTTGTTTTTTTAATCTAAAGCAGATATTACCAAATGGGGGGGTCTTCTAACTGCCAGAAAGTCCATAAAGATCGTGATAAGATTTCCAGCATTCATGCTTCCACATCAATCTGCGTAAAAGCCAATACATAATAAGTTAACATCTACATTTGAAGTAACAAATCTAAGTTATTGCATCTGTCCATTAGTATGATTGTTCTTGTTCTTTCTTTGTTTGTGTCCGTGTGTTTTGATTGCATAGTTACGAGCAAGTAATTATCACACACACAAACAAACACACACACACACACACACACACACACACACACAAATGCATAAGGGAAAGCATCAAAAAGTGTAGTCGCACTCTTTATAATAAAGAACGTGTTGTCTTCAAGGACTGTTAAGTGTTTTTGGTCAATTCTGAATAACCCCCTCCTCGGGGAGGAAGCAATTACACGATGGGCAGTGATGCAAAAGTGATGCAAAAGTCTGTCTACCGTTTCTTAGCGGCTCAATAAGTCTAACCTTGCAAGTGATATTGCCCTTTAGGGGAGCACTTCCCTCAAATTTCTATAAAAGCTGGTAGCAGACCTACATTCTATGATTCTAATGGCGTGGCGCCTTGTATTCGAAAATCAGCCCCGAAATCGGCGTCCGTGTTACCGAACAAAAGTTCATGAAACTCGGACATCCGTAATTGGATTGCAAACAGTGGCTTGCAGTACTTCATTATTTCACGACACGCCATCCAGATTGTACTGCATTTTGTTTGTAAACAAGCAAGAAAGCAAACAACACCGAAATGTTCGAACAAACTATCACAGCCGAATGGAAAACAACGAAGACAAACAAACAAAATGATCAATCAAACACTAATCATCGCTACGTTGTCGTCGTTGTTTGTTTGTGTTTTGCTACAGTATTTGTTTATTTGTGTGTGTATCTGTTACTTTTTAAAGTCCCGACGGCAAGTAAATTAAAAGAAAAAAGTAGTTAAAGTGTATATCTGTACACAGAAATTTAGTCTGCTGACATTGTAGGTTATTGTACTGGGAATATCCCTATGAAACATACGAGTGCAACGTTACATACATACAGAGATATAACAATATTATAAAGAGACATAGAGCAATCTCTAAAATGCCCAAAATTACATGCGCCTTGATCTAAAGGCCACCACTGGCGTAGCCAGGGGGGGGGGGGGGGGGGGGGTGATGGGGGCGATCGCCCCCATAAGATTTGGACCGGGGATTTGGGAGGCGGGAAAAAAAATGCGTGTATACTGTATGCATGCACATGAAGCGGTTCTCTTTTGCAACCTTTCATCAATAAGATATTTTTTTGAATATTTCACTCAAAGTGTGCACCAGATCGTTGAATTTCAATTCAAAATATGCAAAATCTCTCGTGCTTGGGAGGGGGATACCCCCTCCCAAACCCTCCCCCTCTGTGCCTCTTTCCCTAGCTTAGTACACTTTTTATATTTACAAAAAATTATGAATAATTCTGAGTGCACAAGACTTATCACTTATATTCCGAAAACTCAAGGTTCCCTCATGTATAAGGGGAATTTCCCCTTTTGATCGACCCTTTCCTCCCTCAGTCCCCCCCCCAATCAGTTTGTGTGTGTGTGTGTGTGTGTGTGTGTGTGTGTTTGTGATTTCCCAAATGTTGATTCCATCAAATATGCGTAGACGAGATATCTCAATTTCAACCTTAAAAAGGCAAAAGCTCCAAGGGTGGGGAAGGGTGGGGATAACACTCGCCCACGCCTTCTCCCTGCTCGCCCGCCCCTCCCCCCCCCCCTTCCGCCATGCATAGAAGTAGACTGTGGCTATACCCAGATCGCTTTTATTTCAATTCTAAAAACGCAAAAGCTCCGCGAACGGGCCGGAGGAGGAATCCCCCTTCCCCTAAACTCTACCTCACTAGAATTTATACATACACACAGATGGTGCACATTCGGAATAAGAGCTAAATTCCGTGATTTTATCACTTCGATGAAAAAGTATTGCACCAAAAATTTGCAACAGATCGCTAAATTTCAGGTCTGAAAACGCAAAATCACCTTCGTGTGGGAGGGGATATGCGCCTATCTACACCCTCGTGTGCATGCTTTTTCTGTTTGACTGCTGAACAGACAGTGTTCATGATATTCAGTGTAAGAATTAATACAAGATTATTTAAATGATACCATTTATAGGCAACATTGTTCAATAATAATCTACACTAAAATATACTGCAACTTTAAACAAGTGGGACTGTTTCAACTCGTTAAAACACGAAAAAACAGGCATCAAATTGCACCATTTGCAACATCAAAATGCAAAAAGTTCTCACCGTGGGAGGGGGGACAACCCCCCTCCCACCACCCCTCCCCTCCCACTTCGCTCTCTCCGCTCATTCGGGTTCAGTCGCGTTCATGATATTCAGTTAAAAGAATTAATACAAGAAGCGTATTTAAATGATAGCATTTTATAGGCAAATTGTTCAATGATAATCTACATCAAAATATATACCTTAAACAAGTGGGATTGTTTCACGTCGATAAAACGCGCCAAAAAGCATCATCAAATTGCACCATTTGCAACTTCAAAATGCAAAAAGTTCTCATCGTGGAGGGGGGACACCCCCTCCCCTCCCCCTTCACTCGCTCCGCTCGCTCGGGTTCAGTCGCGTTCATGATATTCAGTGAAAAGAATTAATACAAGAAGTGTATTTAACTTATACCATTTTATAGGCAAATTGTTCAATAATAATCTACACTAAAAATATACTGCTACCTTAAACAAACAGTGGGACTGTTTCACGTCGATAAAACACGCAAAAACATGCATCTACTTGCACACATTTGCAACATCAAAATGCAAAAAGTTCTTACCGTGGGAGGAGGACACCCCCTCCCACACCCTACCCTCCCCTCCCCCCCCCCCCCCCCCCCGCTCGCTCCGCTCGCTCGGGTTCAGTCGCGTTCATGATATTCAGTGAAAAGAAGTAATACAAGAAGTGTATTTAAATTGTACCATATTATAGGCAAATTGTTCAATGATAATCTACATCAAAATATACTGCAACCTTAAACAAGTCGAACTGTTTCAACTCGTTAAAACACGCAAAAACATGCATCAAATTGCACCATTTGCAGCATCAAAATGCAAAAAGTTCTCACCGTGGGAGGGGGGACACCCCCCTCCCACGGTGAGAACGGTGGTCTTAAGACCAGTCGTACGACCGGACACCGCACACTATACGACCCGACTGTAAAGCGCGCGCAGTGTGCACTACGTGCGCTTGCATTTTACTGCATTGTGAATGGCTGAAAGCCTACGACCAGTCGTAGAAATTCAACATGTCAAATCTCTACGACTGGCGCTAAGACCCAGTCGTACGACTTGAAAATGGCAAGACTAAGACGTCACATTTCTAGTCTTAAGGTCTTAAAGGGGCATTCCAGACGATTTTCATAGTTTCACATTATGTAGTACATAAATCGACAGCTCCATGTACAGATTCGTGGAATTTATTGTGGTTCTTGAGCAGAGAAACAAATTAACTGAAAATCTTAAACAAATTACACTGAACCATGTTGATGACATCAGAGCCTCACATTATATTATTTCAGAAATGTAGCAGTGGAATTCCATTACAATACGGCTTACTCAACAAGTTCACCTGTGAAGAATCTATGCATGCCTTTTTCTTTTGTTCTGCTTCTTTGAGCCCCAACTCATGCATTCTTATGGTGAGGCTGCCATGTCATCATCCTTGTTCCATTTCAATTCATTATAGATTTTGAAAACATTCTCATTCCTCATCCCAATCACTATAAATTCTGAAACTCTGTACTCAGTTTAACTAATTTATAGTTGTTCAAATGTAAAAGTCTGAAAATAGTCCGGAGGTCCCCTTTAAGACCGGTGAATCGGGGCAAAATCGTGTAGTGTGCGGCGGGCTTAAGATTAGTCGTCTGGCGTTATCGACTGCATTCGATTGCGTAGTGCGATAATTTTCTGTACGATCTTGTGTACTACGATACTCTCATAACACGCAAACGCACTTAAGTCCACATACACAGCTAGGTTGGTGCTACCACGCCTCGCCGCGCCGGGCCACTGACCGAGCAAACGCGGCAGCATCACTACTCATGCGGATTCATATGGCTCGATGAGGCGATACCGATAGACAATATTCGATAATTATACTCGTAGTTGTGTGCAGACGGAGGCGAACGAAGAAAACGTGCACACACCGATGGTCTACGCGCGGCTACTATTTTCAGATCTGGCTGTAACTATTGCAGCGCGCACTTAGTGCGTGCTGATTTATAAAGAATTAATATTTCACAGTTCTAGGTTTTTTTTTTTTTTTTTGTGATGGGATAGAATTTTCTCTAGAGTTCTTAGGACATGATCTCACACCTCTCGAATTTAAATTTTAGGGGAGAGATTCCCTTTCAATATCATTGTCAACACGGAAATTAAACTCCCAAGATTATATCCAATCATTTATAGTGAATCTACTCAAGTGGACCTTCACTTCTTGTGTTGGGCATAAAACGTGTATTTCAAGTTCGGCGGATTTGCTTGTGTTTGTGTTTGATGCTATTTTCATCATGTGCGTCTAGCTTTCGTTTCACTATACAGTGTATCTGACATCTGTTCGTCGTCACAGACGCGTTGACGGATATCGGACACCAACCGTTGAGGGCGTTAATCAGATATCTTCATGGCTGGCCCGTGCTGGAGGATGGTAGCTTCGACGCCAGTTCGTGGCGCCTCGCAGACGTTCTGGCCAAAGCACGACTGAAGACCGACCGGAATTTTATCTTCGCGAACAGAATTGTAATGGACCCCACGGACTCTACTAGATACATCGATTCGGTAGGGACTAGCATCTGTAGTCCTGTATGAGTTTTTGTGAACCCTGAGTAGTAGGTGTACAGAGAAAACTGTTTCTCACAATGCATGATGGTCGTATTCCTTTAAGCCCTGTACAGGGTGCAGAAACCTACTAATGGCGTACGCATAACAATACCAGGGAATAAAGGTGTGCCCCATAGACCAATGTTTGTGTAAGGAATTTGTGTGTGTGTTTGTGTATGTGTGTCTAGTGTGTGTGATTTTTTTTTCTTTGTTATCCGATTCAAATAAGACATGAGTGTTGTTGTTTTTTTCTCAAAGAGTCTAGTTGACAAATCAGCGTAATGAAAAACTAAGTGCTGCAGACAACAATGTCATGCACAATGCCCACGTAAAAATTGCCTAATCATTGACAAATTAAAAACATCGACAGACTGAAGGGAGGTGGCGATGATAGAGATTTAATCACAATTAGATGGCTTTTAAAAACGTATGGTATTTTAACACATTTTCACGAATCACTGATATTATTTACAACAACAGGATTATTGAAATTGATGTCGTTATACTCACCTAACGAGTCTTTCACTTTTCTTTCAAATGCTCACATGTCTCTAAGAATTTCTTCTTTTACATGATACAAGGTGTATCATTAAGAATAAAAAAGAAAAACTATTCCGCATCAAATTATTATCGTCTTTTGATAAACTAGGAATGTTGAGTGTTAGGGGGAAAGATGTTAAAATTTTATACAAAAAAAGACAACAACAGCAACAACATGCACACACGCACGCACACACAGGCTCACGTATGAACGTAATTTTGCTGATTATTTTTGGCACGCCAAGGAAAAAGTGTTGAAGTGACAACATAGTCCCACCCTGTGAAAACACAATGAAAGCGCGTGAATTCCGTAACTCCACATATTTCATATCAAATTTGGATGGAGCATCACCAGTCTCTTCTGATTTTGCAAAGTACAAAATCAATGTGAACATGAAGTTGTCGCGTGGTTGTAGCGCACTTTTTTGTGAAAGTCATTTCGTTTCCCATATTTTTCCATGACTTAATGTTCATTTCTTATACCACTGAAACATAGCAACTGTAAAGCACCCCAGGTTCTTGTTCTCTGTAATTACAAATTTTTCTCTCCGTATTCGTCTTCATTTTCTTTTCTTTTCTTTTCTTTTCTTTTCTTTTCTTTTCTTTTCTTTTCTTTTCTTTTCTTTCTTTTCTTTTCTTTTTTACCCACAGATTGATCAACCGAAACTGGGTCTGGAGAATCGAGACTATTTTCTTCAGTCCTACTCACCAGCGGTTAGTCATGGTTGTATTGTATCATACACAATATTAAGCAAAAGGCAAAAATAAAACTAAACAACAAAATAGAGGAAGAAAAAGCGTGAAAATCGAGAAAAATTGCCAACTCTGCGTGATGTAGGTGTTTTTCCATTTTTCCAGCTTTCCATTTGTTTTTTCTCATTTTTATTTTCTCAGGTATTTTGCCACAGACAGAAATTGTATAGGACACTAACATTTTATGACTCTTATCATACATCAAGGAAAGATCTGGTGAAACTTTTTCTAGTTAAAAAAAATGAAATTTGTGAGTTTTTTTTTCTGTGTAACAAACAGTATGGGAGGCTGCTTAACATCTTTGTTGCACAGAGTTGTCAATGTGTTTTGCTCTCTTGATTTTAACCGTTCATGATTTGTGTGTGTGTGTGTGTGTCTAATTCTACCCAATTTTCACTGATCTGCTTTTCTGATTTCTTTGATTTCATACAAAGCATTGGGATATCAGGATGGAATTCTCCTTAAAATCTAAGTGGACCTACTTATCGAGCGTTCTATCGTTCCTTTGACAGGGCTTGAAAGCATACGAGGAGTTCATGGTCGATATGGCCTTCGAGCTGCGGGGAGGTACGGACAAGGACGACATCCGAAGCCAGATGCAAGACGTCCTCAAGTTCGAGACGAAAATGGCAAATGTGAGACATACTGTTTCAATAGATTATATCTCCCTTTTCTCTCTGTGAAGCCACATATGAAGAGTTTGTTTGCAAAAACCGATAAGTCCATATTTGCCAAATGGAGATATTTGCGATTAAAGGTCAAGAAAAATAAAGAGAATAATAAGAAAATTTTTGGTTCTTTTGACCATAACTTCAAAAATATACCTTTATATGTAGTGACCAATATATCATTTAAAAGGTATTATTTTGTACTTTATGACAGAGACCGTACATCAAAATCTTAAAAAATGGACTTCTCGGTTTTTGCAAACAAACTCTTCATATATTGTATCATGTAATGCTATACTTTAGTAGCCGGCGAGTTTTCGTACTCATCTGTACCAAAAAAAAAGGGGGGGAGAAAAAAAAAGAGTCGATGGTAAAATAACGTTTTGCTACTCACCTGATATCATCATCTCCACAGTTGATTGCGGATAAACGGGTAGCTGTATGTACATAAATGAAAGTCCAAAGCGAAGATTCTGATGATTATAAAAATGTGTGTGTGTGTGTTTGTGTGTCTGTGCGCGCGCGCGTGTGTGTTGGTGCTGTTTGTTTGTGTGTTTGTTGTTGTTGTTGTTTTGTTTTGTTTTTGCTATTGTGTTTAATACTAACTTTCCTGTTCCATGCTATCATTCTGAACACGGAAAGATGAAGGCACATGTTTTGTTTTGTTTTGTTTTGTTTTTCTTTCAGATTATTGAAACTAGTATTAACCAGATAAAGGAGAACGTGTATATATCTTTATTCTCCAGATCTCGTTATCTGCAGCTGAGCATCGCATTGCCAGAACAAAAAGTTACAAGAAGACCGTGGCACAGCTTAAAAAAGAGGTTCCGATTGTAAGTTTAAATCTTTATTTCTATTTATCTCTCCGTTTATAGGCCAATGTATGCATGCTCGTACTTACAGCATGTATGTGTGTATCTATCTGTCTATCTCTAGATTTATCTATATGCATGTATTTACAGCTCCGTTACTCTTTGTCTTTTTTTTTTCTCTCTCTCTCTTCTTAAAGTGGCACTTAAAGAAGAATGAAAACCATCTATATCTGTGGATTGGGTAGATGCAGCAGTAAAATAATACAACACATCAGTGAGATTTTGAGGAAAATCGGACAATCCGTTCAAAAGTTATGAACTTTTAAAATTTTAGTGCAGCCATCGCTAGATAGAAAGCCTACTTTGTGACGTCACATAGAAGGATGATATAAAGAAAATATATAGAAAATTCAACAGAATTTAATTTTTTAAACAAAAAGTAAACATTTCCCCGACATATATATACTGACGTATGTTAAGGGTTATAGAATTCCTCCTGCTCTCTGAAAGGGGAAAGTCAAGTGCTCCTTTAATTATAGAAAATTGTTGCTTGCAGTAATATCAAGGTTTACGGTGAGTCGACATTTTTTTCAGTTGTCATGGCAAATAGGCTCCTGACCCTGAATGCAAGAAGATAATATTACGTGTTGTTTATTTCAATAAATTCAATTTATGTGTTTCAGGCAAGATCGCGCAATCTTCAAGTGTGTGATATCACCTTTGAACATTTGAATAAGAGCTATTTCGATTGTTTTCACTTTTTACGTTTGTTACACTTAATACTGAATCGTTCAGTTAGTATTGTTTATCGATTCTAATCGTTCATTTCTACACTCGCCTAGCTTGGTCACTCTCTATTTTCTGGTCGTAGCAGATCAATTTAATGTCTGTATTCCATGCATCTGATTAACAGATTGACTGGGATCGATATTATCATCTGGTGATGAACACCACACACGTCAACGATTCAATGGAACTGGTCATCTTCTCACCTCCTTACGTAGCTGGACTTCAGAGAATACTCTCAGAAACTCCAAATCGGTGAGCTGACAGATACCCCCCCCCCCCCATCCACCAAGCCGTCCTTACACACGTGTATACGTATACACCCAGCAAACATCTTTAAGCATCTTATTATTATTATCATTTTAAAAAGAAATGATGGATTGAATAGTAATTGTTTTTACCGCTATCAACAAAGTTATAACTAGCCAGGAAATGAAGAGCTTGCTCCAATAAGGCGCTAAATCCATCATTTTGCAATGGATTTGGCGCCTTTTGGAAGCTAGCTCTTCAAATGACCAAATTTCTTCAATTATGTTTATACTTGTGTCATAAGGTTATTACATTTTCTACCAACCTTTACAGTATAGCGACTTTGTTGGGCCCATTTCTGGGTTTCTTGAGCTAACAAGCTAAAAAAAAAAGAAAAAAAAAGGCCTCCACCGCAACTTCTGGTGCCACTTCCGGGTTTCTTCAGCTGACAAGCACACACAAAAAAAAAGGTCTTCAGCTCATCTTTCTCATTCCACTTCCGGCTTTCTTCAGCTGACAAGCAACCCCTCCCCCCCCCCCAAAAAAAAAAAAGGTCTTAAGCGCAAAAACATAACCTTACCGCGCTCACACTTCAAGGTTTCTATCTCTTTCTTTCTTTCTCTTTCTAAGTGCCACTTACGCACTTCCGGGATAAAAAGTGTGTGTGTGTTTGTAGGGGGGGGGGGGTGCCGATCCCCCCCCCCCCACCCTTTCCGCCGGCCATGATTATTCACATTGCTATTCATAGTATCGTGTCATATGATTTGTGGTGATCAAAGTTTCCATCTTTTTTTTTTCTTTTTTTGTATACAGGACAATCGCAAACTATGTCATGTGGCGGACAGTTATGCGTACAGTGGACCAAATGAGTAACAGAGCCAGGTCAATTAAACACGCATTCCAAAAGGTACAGTCCCATCATCTTAGTTGCAAGTTTTGTATCGTTTTAAGAGAGTAGAAGACATCACAGAAAAGAGGTACGAGAGTAGAAGTTTGAGTTTATGTCGGTATTGTTTGGGGCAAATTATTTGGTTAATAGGGTCCCAGTTTTTTCTCTCTTCATTTCTTTAAAGCAGCAACAACAGGAAGACAGGAATAGGTGACAAACACAAAACAAAGGTTAACAAAAAGAGCTCATGTAGACCTAATATATTTCTTTATTACGGCCGCAATGCCTGTTTCCGTTGCTGCACTGAAGAGATATAGATAAGAATGAAAATTCATTTTGATACCCAGGGTTGTTATTATACGTCAGTGCGTACAAGCGTAGAAGTCTTTCCAAAGCCCCTTATATTATGATTGTTCAGGCGTCATTAGCTACTAATTTTGAGGCGCGGATCTAGACTATTCAACAACGTTGGAGATTAAGATGTTCCATTTAAAGTGACAAGAGCCTTATCAATGTCGATCAGTGTTCCTGGTACTGAAAGCAGGTACACATGGTCTTCTAAGTGGTTGATGATGAGTGTTCACTATCGGTTCGCCAGTTCACAAGATAGACAGAAGATTTTTGGCTCATTATCATAACAGAAATGTTTTGATTTTGAGTAGTCCCATAGAGTAAACATATAATCCAAGTTTTAATCCAAGTATGGGGTACTATCATGGGACATGAAATCATTGCATGAAAACATATAAGCATGTGAACTAGAATTTCTAACCATCAAAATTGGATTTAGCACCTTTTGGAAAGGGACTTTTCAATTGATTTTGTTGTCTTTGTTTCTGTGTTTTCTCTTCGAAAACGATTTTTCTCTCTCGACGGACCAGGTGGTGACTGGGGAGCAGAAGCAACCTGCCAGATGGAAGCAGTGCATCCACTCCACAAACCTGTTCATGGGTCGGGCATTGGGGGTGCTATTCATCCAAGATCACTTTGACGAGGAAAGCAAGAATACGGTGAGTACCACTTGTTATAGTATAACAGAACCGGAAATCTGTTCTCTCTGAAAAAAAGAAGAAGAAGAAAATGGTTGCACACTTAAAAGATATTAGCAATTAATGTTGTATATAAATGTTGATTGGTCCTCAACGTGGCGCATTTTGATATTTTCTTTTTTCTTTATTCTAAGCAATTCAAGAAACACTCCGATCTTAGTTATATGCCCTTAAAAGGCAACTAAGTTTATCAAGCAATGTTGAGTTAACTCGTCAATAATGTAATTATTTTTTCTGCTCTCAGTCACAGGCTGATATAGAAAACGCAGTCACTCCCCGTGTCGGTGTCATCTCTACGAAATCATTAGATAAGTTTTTGTTACATGTCTCACTTCTTACTTCCCAAAAAAAAGACAATATTATCACGGGCAGATCCAGGAATTCCATGAAGGGGGGGGGGGGGGCAAACAATATTTCTGGTGCCCCTTTCGGGTTTCATCTCATTTTTTTCTTTTTATTTCTTTTGGTTTAACAACAAATCCCCCCCCCCCTGGATCCGCCACTGATTATGATAATGAGGTTGTCTCCTCTATTGATGCAGGCGTTCGAGATGATCAAGCATCTCCGGAAAACTTTATACCAAATTCTGAATAGCACAGAATGGATGGACGAAGACACGAAGCAGTTCGCCATAGAAAAGGTATAGTAACAATAACTTTCTTTATGAAGTTATTATTATTATTATTATTATTATTATTATCATCATCATTATTATCATGATCATGATCATGATTATCATTATTACTGTTATTATCAATATTATCATTATTTTTATCATTATTATTGTTGCTATTATCATTATTATTATTATTATTATTATTATTATACATACGGTAAATAAAACAAAGGAAATCTTGATAGATTTAATCCTATCCCCATATATAACAGGTTTTATAACATTATTCTTACCATGTTGCACTTGTGGTTCATCGACGTTTCAAGGCTGTTCGTCTCTAAAGAGATAGTGATTGTTTAGAATTCGCAAATTGAACTCAATTCAGTTCAATTCAATTCGAAATTCAACTTTAAGATTACAAAGATATGCTACCTGAATTCCTAAAGGCATTTTAAACTTTTGATATTTCTCTTTCCTTCAGGCACACGCTGTCCGTGAGCAGATTGGTTACGATGAGAAATTACTCAACTACACCTATCTCGACTCCATGTACGTTAACGTAAGTATAACCATGAAACCCCCGACCTATGTGTCATTTTTCTTTCGCATTACGTCTCAAAACTCTCTCCTCTTGCTTTTGTTATATGGGACTTTTGTGTGTGTAGGGTGCGAAAATCAAACGTGTGTAATAACTGTTTCACAATGATTATTTAACTCAGTGACGCAACTACAATGCGTTCAAAATGAGAAGGTGAGTGTAAATAATAAGATCAGTTCAGCATTAGACTGTTACTATTGTACTGTTTAAAGTACCTACCTGACATGACAAAACATCACTTTATAATACAGGAATATTTTTTCTACTACAAATCGTTGGTTTGGCGTCTGACACAATGACTTATGAACATCTTTTCATCTTTTTAAATGAAGCAGCGAAAGGAAAATCGATCTTGTTTCCTCATATATAACTGATATAATTATGTACACATATTTACAAAATGCAGTCACTGCCACAAAATCATGGAGTAGCTTAATCTACTCGAAATCTTTCGTGAATCATAACCAACGTTTACCGAGTCGAGTGAAATTAGAATATTATAGATAGCCTACTCTATGCCCCTGCTCTAATAATGAGGTTAATATATCTTCTTTGAACAGATCGACATAAGGACAGATGTGCATTTTGATAATGCGCTTCAAGTTTGGTCAGACCACGCCAGGAGATCGTTTGCCAAGCTAAACGACAGCGTCGATCGGTACGGCTGGTCAACCACACCGGTGGTGGTCAACGCCTATTACTTCTACCAGAGTAACCAAATCAGTGAGTGTTTGACTTCTGGTATTTGTTTTGAATGTTTCACTGGTCCTATTACTCCGTAATTATTATGCAAATGATGCACAGGATAGAATGCGTTAGTGGAGATGTAGCGCACTCGAGGGTATTTAGAATTGTGAAACATGCACGAGGCGAAGCCGAGTGCATGTTGCACTACATTGTAAATACCCGAGAGTGAGCTGCATCTCCACTAACGCCACGAAATAATCCTGTGCATAATTTGTATTATAAAATGGGTCGAAAACTAACAGCATTTTTCACGTACCTTTGTGGGTCAATACCAATCAGCTACATGTAGCACTCGCTCAAGTCAAAAAGTCAAGATGTCCGAAGATGTTCGTCCCAAACATTTACGCACGTCGCACTCGGAAATCGCGTTCATATACAATGTAAGTACTGTATTAGAGTATAAGAGTATACGTACGCCACATGTTATGCACAAGAAAGGCCGGCCGGCAGCCCGAACTAGAAGTTGTTTACAAGATTGAAAGCGCGTATAGTAGCGCGCGACGCACTTGTAACAACTGATTGAGTGCGCACTGCTAGTGTAAACATTGTGACGTCAGGCCGTGCATGTAAGTGAGAAATTAATGCACGCACACGTGACTCATTTCAACGCTTCCAATTGGCTACATTCTTGAACCCATTTTATAAATCATAATCATCGTATTACGGAAGGGAGGAAAATGTTGTTGGCACAACAACCTATGTCACATGTCTCTGACAACAAAGAAGTCGCCATCCACACCAGACTTAAGTAACAACGCAACACTTAACTCTTCCCTTCGTCCCAAGCGCAATCCACTAGTTTGCAGGCACAAACCCTTGTTGGTCGTATTAGGAGTCTGTATTATGCCAGGACTAATACACGCACCACTGCACTTGGGAGAAGCTACAACACAGGGCCTATGGGACGGTGCCGAAGTGGTGCATATAGTAGTCTTGGCGCAGACTCCTGTACGACCAGCAAGGGTTTGTGCCTGCAAACTAATCGTCCACAGCCTCGGTCCATCTTCTCCTCCAAGTTTGCCGAACAGGCCTCATCCTCTTTGCACAAATGCATATTCATGAAAATCGTCTCAAGTTGGTATTACTAGACTTTTTGAGACACTTTAGTAGTTGTCTTCTAGGCACGGCAGAATCCCATACGCTAGTAACATTTTACTGCCGTTTCCTATAAGCAGAAGGTTGAGGGAAATCAAGGTATACCAAAGGTGAATATCAGCACCATTTATTCATAAATTATGATAAATCCGCAATTGTTTTATCGTTTTTTTCTCAAAATTAACGTACATAAAACAGAAACACTGTACATGCTGTAGATATCATTTGTAATTCTATCCACGCAAGAATTAAAATGGAATGACCATGATGACATGAAGGTAATCTTCAGAAGATCAAAATCGAGTCTTCTTGGATATTTGTTTTAGAAATTAGGAAGGAAAATATTCTTTATTATGAACCTCTTTTAGCTTGCACTGTTGTGAATAATGATATGAACAATTGCTCAAGCGAATACTAATGAAGAGAAAGAAAAAATGTCAAAGTCCCCACATTTGCCAATAATTCGGTTTCTGACAATTCTGTTGCATGCTTTTTTCTATCCATGTCAATTTCCTGTCACGATAATTGAGGACAGGATATATTAAATGTGCTTGATGTCAATTCAAATTTCAGCATTTCCTGCGGCAATTTTACAACCGCCATACTTCAGCCGCGAGTACTCGAGGTGAGTTGTAATCAAGGTGGCCAATATTTCTGGCCACGGCAAAGTTTTATATAACATAGGCAACCATGAAATAAGCCAATAAAGGCTTTTTTCATCTGTATGTTGAAGGGTGATTTATTTTCTCTTTTGGGTGTGTTGGGGGTGTTTCTTTTGATAGTTTCTTTGATTTACTATGAGTTACTAGTAACAGGATTTGTAACAGCACACCTCAAAGGCACACACAAAAGGAAGCCAAAATAAATTTTCACTTTTTTTCTCACAGTTATAAAGAGTAAATTCTGCGTCTTAAAATGATAATTATCTAACTTGCTGAATTAAACCATCCTAATCCATTCAAACAGGGACTGAAATAAGAGAGAGCTAGGACATGCAGCTGCAAAGAAAAGAGGATTTAAAGAATAGAGTCACTCAGGCGTATTGTGCATATATAATTATCACTCTAAATGTGTTTTTTTTTCAGTGAAAACAGCCCCTGTCTTACCAAAAAAAAAAAGAAAAAAATATATATATACATATAGAAAAGCTGCTAATATCTCTATTTTGTAGAGAAAAGACTACTCTCCCAGGCAGGACCACCCCAAGTGACATATTTTGATCAGTTACAGGAGATCACAATCTTCGACTTTTTGTGGGATTTGAGCTAAGCGGTCACAAATATTGTATTGCCATATTTATTTATCTGATCCTCTGTGCATGTGCTTTGAGTGGCGGTTGTCACCAAAATTCCCATGACATTATGTACAACGTCACAATTCTCTGGCACAGAAAGGGTAAAGGAGAAAGGGCCTGCTCAAATAAACGATTACATCGTCGGCCTTATGCCAAAAGGCCCTTAACTCTGTGCAAAGTCTATGTGTTAAGGGCCTTTTGGCATTCGGCCTTATACCAAAAGGCCTTGAACTCTGTGCAAAGTCTATGTGTTAGGGGCCTTTTGGCATAAGGCCGACAACAGGTACTTCAAAAAATAAGTGAACTCCAAAGGAAAGATAAAAAAAAAAACACACCTACTGAACGTTCGAAAAATAACAACAATCTGATAAGAAATAGGGATGACATTTTGAAATTGCACACTTTTTCGGAAAACATTTTTGACCAGTCCTAATGAATATTCAAATGAGCGTGTGGATGATGTCATGCCCCTACAATTTGTCATGTAGCTTGTATATGAAATTCGAAAAAGATACTTTTAGCTGACGCAGGTAAAATCCTATTCCCATACCAAAATATATCAGAGGTAATATTCGCTCTCTCTCTCTCTCTCTCTCTCTCTCTCTCTTTATTTTGGGTGTTTTTAAGGCAAGTTTTTGTATCTATACAGCTTGATTTTGTCATTTCTGTATATGAAATGAATAAGAAATTGTGAGAACATGGTATCATCATCTTGCTGATTCCAATATTGATAACAACTGGTCAAGAAGTGTTTTTCGAAAAATTTTGAAAGTTCAATATGTCATAACTTTCCTCTTTCTTATCCGACTTTGATAATTTTTTCATTGTTCTGAAGGGATTTTCTGATAAACGAACCTTCGGAATATCGAACCTTCGAAATAATGAACTGTATCCGTTTTTCAAAACCCTCATACTTCCACCCGTGTGTGTGTGTGTGTGTTTGGTTTCAGATCGATGAACTACGGCGGAATCGGTGTCGTGATTGGCCACGAGTTGACACATGGTTTCGACGACAGAGGTGAGTGATAATAGGGGTTTCGGGCCCTACAGTCATGATAGTCTCTCTTTAAGATAGCGGCCGTGCAAAAGATTGTATAAAGTAATGATGAAGATGAGGATGGTGGTGGTGGTGGTGCATGGTCCACAGCATTTGTATAGCGCCAGATATCTGTTGTATAGAAACATTCAAAGGTGCAGACTCCTCTAAGAGAGTTAGCAATTGAATGCCTGGTGAAAAAATGTGAGTCTTGAGTGAGGCTTTAGAAAACACATAAATAGACGTTTAAACACATGTAATGATTCTTTTTTAATGTGTATGTGGGGGTGAGAAAGGGCGAGCGTGTGTGTGTGTGGGTTTTTTTCGCATTTACACACAGTACATAACATTTAGGTACAAATATACGGCATTCTACATAATACATCTACTTATAAGGTTTCCTGTTTAAGTTTAGTTATGCAACATAATTTCTTGTTTTTGAGAAATAAATCTTTGTGTAACATCGCATACCTAAAAACATATTTGTAGTTGTTTCTGTGGAACTCGAACAAGAAAGAAAGGGTGATTGTGGTGATGATCAGGAGGGGTGCCCACATTGTCCAGCTCATTAAAGCTTCCTGAAATACTGGGGAGATCATTACTGGGCCATTAGCAGCATGCTGGCAGATCAACACAACGTTCCGAATACATGCCCTGTCTCTGTTTCTCGAAATGTTACATAATGCATTTCTTTTATTTCCCTCTAGGTCGCCACTTCGACAAGGACGGCAACATTCAGCTGTGGTGGTCGGAATCAGCCAGCAGGTCATTTGTGAATAAAACATCTTGTCTGGTGGAACAGTACTCAAATTACACCTATGAAGACCTGGGCATGAATGCAAGTATACACCTGATGATTATGTTGTATTGGTGAAATGATCGAATAATCAAACGAGTCAAACACACGACGACTTAAGTGAGGGGAGAAGATCAGAATAATATCATAATTCCATAAGACCCACCAAATCGTGGACTTTATTCAAGCGAGATATTGAAGTATAGAAGTTATCTACTTCTACTTCGATATTGAAATACTTCATGCTCATACCTAGATCCTTTCATACATAAATCTGAAATGAAAAAAAAAATCGTGTTTGCATCCAAATATTAGGAAGTAATTTCAAGTGGACATTTCATTTTTAGTATACGCGAATCAAAAACAGACTGACTTTTCTCTTTAATATCCCTGTTGGAATTGTTCCGCAGTAAGGCTTGAAACCCTGATGCTGCCATGGTTACCTTAGTAACTAACTATTAGCAGTGGCATTTGTGTTGATGTAACAGGTGAATGGGAAACAGACGCTTGGAGAAAACATCGCAGACAATGGCGGTTTAAAGGAAGCGTTCATGGTACGTATCATGTTGCTCATGTATGCATGCAAGAGAACGGTACCATTCGCTGGTAAAATACTTGCTATCGGATTAGGTATTTGGTTTTTGAAATTTCCATGAATATTTACAATCCAACTCATGACGGCTTTGATTACTTGCGTAAAAATCTGCACGTTATAGGCCTACATAATTCCCAATGGATATGATGATTTCAAATGGCAGTACGCGTCCTGGGTATTAAAAAAGCCGGTCCGAGCTTCTGAAATCCCTATAGATGTTGTAAAAGACTTGCCAAGCACGTGCAAGGGGCAATGGTCGGCACTAGCGCTTTGACACGAATACCATGTGTGTGAGAATGTATCACTATCATGAAGCAGTGCATGAAGCATAATTGATAACACGATAAAATTCAAATTACTAAAAGTTCCTTTATACTCGGTTCGACAGAAAATCCAAAATGTTACAACGTGGTTTATTTGTGCGCAAAATACATCATATTTTCTGTAAGAAATAATAAGAAATCGTTACATTTTAGCATATTTTGTCAATTCTTAAAACAAGCAAAGAAAGTAGACGAATACATGTCTGAGAAAACCAAAGGTTTTGTGTCTAATATTAATTGGAATCGTATCTACATTATTTAATTGTTGCGCAGTAACCTGTCAAATTCGATCGTTTGTCTTAATGTACTGCATGTGACATTATCTTATTTTGTACCTGAATGTTTATATGAATAAATTTTCTTAGTGAAAAAAAAAATAATTGATAACACGACGTTCCTTGGTTGTTTGTGGGTTTGCTTTGTCTCTTCCAGGCTTACAGACACTCCGTTGAACATGGCCAAGGCGAAGAGCCTCTTTTACCTGGATTAAATCTGACTCACAATCAGATTTTCTTTCTAAGTTTTGGACAGGTAAATGACTACTTTTTATTTGATCTGTTGACTTTCACTTTTACCGAGAACTTTTGCTTCTTTAACCGGTTGTTCTTAATTTGAGTTACCCCTGAAAGGGTGCATTTTCAATGACCAGCTTTATCCTGCCTAAGACCCAGATTAACATAAAACTCTGTTTATGAGGTGACAATTTAAGACATTTGCTCCTGCGACAATTCCTCCGGTCTTATTTTCTCCAGAGACCTTAAAATGGGTTAGGGTTGTGATGGGGGTTTAGGTTTAGCTTGATGTGAGGATGAATATCAGGGTTAGGGTTATGTCTTGTGGGTATAATTTATGTTTGGCTTATCGTGCAGAGTTTTCATGGGAGCAATTGTCACGGGAGCAAATGTCATGGCACATTTTAAGCAGGGTTAATTGTAGCAGCAGGGCTTAAAGAAACAAATACATAACAACAACTCAAGTGATACTAAATGTTCTTTCCTTTTAAAATGAGACAAAATAAGAAAATAATGTTATATCTTATGTCGTGCGATTTTCAATTGTTCATTATTCTTTCATGAACAGGAAATATTACATCAGTTATCGATAAATTTAAAACTTTATGGCAATTCAAATTCTGAGTAATGAATTTCAAAGCATGTGATGAAAAATATATGAAACATCGCTTTGAGTTTTATGTCACATCTTCATTCCATGCAAAATATTATTTCAAAAGAAGAACGTGTAATATACAATATAGTGCGTCTTTTAAAAAACCTTCTGGATTGAAGTCTTTACAGATAAAATGACTATAGAAACTATCGACAATTCACTAGCTATGTCTGCTAAGATACTTCTGGATGAGCGTTGTAAAAGAAAAGGAAATATTTGACATGTGATTGTTGTCGTTACAGCTTTGGTGCGGGTTGCATAGAGAACAGGATATTAGGAACAGCATCAAAAATGATATGCACTCACCACTAAAGATTCGGTAAGTGTATTTCATTTCATTTCATTTCATTTCATTTTAAATTATGATTTTATGATTATTATTAGCTTCATGAATATGCTGCCTTTGATTTTAACACGTGTTAAAGTGTTTTTAAAACAGATAGAGAGCGACACACACAGGCAGACACACCGATCTCATCCCCCACACACAAACATACGGATATGTATATATACACACATGTGTATGTATTATTGTTATGTAATATGTGTCTATATGCATATGCGTGTAAAGGAAGTTTTATATTGTCAAAATCGGATAGCCCCCCTTTTTTTTTCATTCTCCACACTCTCAAAATGATGTGATTTCAGTTATATAGGTTACCTAGATTCATCTACCTTATATAGATACCAAGAAAATGGAGTTTTGCACACACACAAAAACAGAAAAAGAAATCAACAACAAACACATTCGAAACTTAGAGGAGGAATGGCGTGTTGAAGATTTTTTTTTTTTTTTGCCCTTGATTGGAATAGGGCAGTTTAAAATACCATATCGTCACACGCCAGAACTAAAGCTGTCAAATTAAAAAAAAAAAGGGAGGGAAAGAAATATCTCTCTTCAAAACATTTGACTTTTTGAAGAAAAAGAAATATCCCCCTCTTCAAAGAAATTACCTTATATGCCACAGTTGTGTGTCAAAATGTGGATTGGATGTGCTCTCAAATGCATAAAATCATCAATGCAAACTTTGAATGATGAATGTCAAATCTACAAGACTCAGAAAGACTGATGTGGTTCTTACTATTTGATAATTGCAAGCAGGGAACTTTATGATATAATACGGTAAATGTCTCCTTTTTCTTTCTTTCTTTTTTTTTTCTTTTTTTTTTTGGATCTGTTCACACAGGGTGTGGGGCACGCTGAGTAATTCAAAGGACTTTGCCGAGGCCTATCAATGTCCGGTAGGATCCAAAATGAATCCGAGGAGGAAATGTGGCGTATGGTGAACGAAGACTGTGCGATCGGATAATTACGACGAAGACAGGACCAGAAGATGAACTAATACGTCGAGTTTGATTAAAATCTATAAATCCTTCTGGTTACAAATTTGGCAGTGGATATATCCGAACTATGAACTGCCTATACTTTCCTTCTAGAAGGAATCCGGGTCTGGTGGTATTCAGAACAAATGGCAGTATCCAATTCAGTAACCGTGACGTTATCAAATAAGCCATTGTAAGCGTCGATCTTGTTGGGGAGAAGCGAGCATGTGTCAGCGGAATATTTAAAACGACGAATTTTGTCATATTCATCAAATAATTTTGTGTCAAATTGTACTAAGTGGAAAAAATAAGATAAAAAGTTGCTGTTATTCTACAATATAATCTTGCTGCTCTCAGCTTCCATTTACAAATGTGTGTTCGCATTGAACCTAAAAAACAACAACAACAACCAAAAATGGTTGTAGCTCTCACGTAGTTTCCTGAACTCGAATTATCTCAAGACCGTAATCATGGTAGTGAATTAGAATAAGCCACCACGTGTGCGAGTTAAGTTGACAAGACACAGGCTCACGTAAGGTTTTCCCTTCCATGGTGAATCAACACTCACAACAATTCGATGTATCTGTGAATGATCGATAAGAGTCTTAATCCGTGGCATTTTAGAAAGAAATCTACGAGAATTCACTAAAGACACCTGGGATTCAAGAGGGAGCTGTGAGAATTTCGACGCTTTTGCATCCGTACGGGCAGAATAAAACCAGTTGTGAATTATTTATGTCAAAAATTGTCAAACTCATGTCAATCGCCATTCGTCTTTTGATTCTGCAGTTGTGCCTGGCTGGTTCAGCATACAGCGAATCATGAAGAACTTTTGTACGTGAACTAAAAAGAGCGTTCGAAACGCGCGAGCAATCTTTTTTGATAAACAGTTCACTACCTTTACACGTCATAAGGCATTGCATTACGTCATCCAACAGCGCTCTCTCGAAATCTGAGTCCGTGAGCCTTTAACCCTCTGCGCATCACGTTTATTACCTGTCCATAGATCTGTGTGTGACGTTTGTGCACATTTGGCTCATTGGCGCAGGAAGGGTTAAACGTTATAAGAATAATCTACGAGAGTTTAGACTCCAGCTATAGACATCAATAACCATGTAAGTTTCATTGACATTGCATTACATGCATCAAAATGCACCTTGGGCAAGGATATGATATTCAAAAGTACTCCCTTAGTGGCGAAAGAATTATTTATAAAGACTTCTGTTAATTTTTTTACAAGAAAGAAAGGAAACTAACAGTACTCAGAAACTATTTTACTGTTAATTTTATTATCCCACTTGCTTGCTTGTCTGTTTGATAACTTTCCTGTCCAAATGTCACATTGGGTGTTTTTGAGTTTCGAAGTCGACCTTGGGGGATGACTTTAAGAATCACTTCCGTTCATTAAAAAAGAAAAAAAAAACAGTTGTTGCAGTATAGAAACTGGTTCGTTTTATTTGTACTGCTACAACCAAGTAAAGTGGTACCTTTTATCACCTTGATGATCTAAAGGAAGTAGTAAAAACCATCATTAAAGGCATCATGACTCGTGGCAATAAGATTAAAGATAATGTAGCCTAAATTGCTACTTGTATCACTTAATATCGACCAGGTAGGCTTCGACACTTCAAGTTGAGAGCTATTCAAAGTGGAACATAACAGCAGCGAGCGAGCAAAGAAAAAAACAGCAAACAACAAACATAATAACTATAATAAAGTTACGAGGAAACAACGAGAAATAAAAAAAAATGAGCCTAAACTTAAGACTGATAATTCATTGTCTTCTGTAGGTGGGCCTATATTCATCCCTACATCCATTAGGACGCTTATTGCATTTGGGTTTGTTTATATCATTCGCTTTGTTTCACCATAGTTTTTTTAAGTGATTTAGAGCGCACAGTTCCAATGTATAAACTGTTTTTTCCCTGTTTCTTATATTCCCAACCAGTCCATGAGGGCATTTTCAGATGAAAGTTAGTGTCAATAATTTTTATAGCCTTTTGGTTGTTAAACCTCACTACTTTAAATGACATAGAAAAGAGCAGCTGTTTCAGATAATTATACTCGTATCAATTATTTCTGTGTAAATGAAATCGTATTTACTGTGCTAATTATATGTATATAACTGTTGTATATTATTGTATATTGATCATGTATATAGAATATTAAGAGAAGCAATTTGTCTTATATTAATGCATGAGTGAAGAGTGGTGATTAAACCCTAACAGGATTCTGAGGGGAAAAGAATCCAAGACGCTCATCATACCCTGTATGTACTAACAGTATTTGCATAATGCATTACACATACGTATTACGTAACAATCAATTGTATAACTAAAATGTAGTACATGTATAATGGACGAGGTTCCAGTGACGTCATCAAGCCATGACGCAACGTGCGGAAGGACAAAATCTGCGTATGAGTGTCCTACGCGTGGGCAAGCGCGTAAGAGCTACATCCCGCGTCCCATATAATTGTCGTGTGCGATTTCATCAGGTCAGCCAGGCAGGCAGATACGCAGTACGTGTATTGCGCGCTAGAGCTGTGCGCTTAATTCACACGTGATTTGTTTTCGCCTCTCAGACGAAGCGTCATTTGACGTCACGGAACCTCGTCTATATCTAGCTTGGACACTTTGTACATTTCCATGATGATTCTTTGAAAGAAAAATTAGATATTTTTGCCCCAGGAGGAGTTTGCGTCATGAAATGCGAAGATTACACTGGTTTGAGATAAAAATGTGTCGAGACATATTTTGAACACATTTTGTCGCTTGTTCGCAGTCAAGCTTTTCGTCCTTTTCTCCTCTCTCTCTCTCTCTCTCTCTCTATCTCAGATATATGTGTGGATGTGCTTCTTTTGCATATGATTCATCTTCCGTTTCTCTTCTCTTCTCTCTCTCTCTCTCTCTCTTTTCCCTTTCTTCCTCTCTACTACTATAGTCCAGGCGACTGAGAGCGACGTACAAAATTAATATTTTATCAGTGATGTACACCTGCATGTCTCAAACAAGCATTATGTTCTGAAGTACAGTATGAGTAAATGATCATCAAACAATAACGGAAGTAAAGTAAAAAGTTGAGTGTTATTGCTAGCTTCCTGTTAGTATCGAGAAAGGTTTGTACATATTTCTCTATAATATCATAAGATAAATTGAGCTCATTATGATTTGTTTGTCTAAAACTATATCGTTACGTGTTCCATTTTTTGATGTCTTTACTGTGGCATAAATTATCATATTAAAGATTTAGTATCGTGTTATTACTATCTGATGACTAGAATATCGATTTTGTACTTTGTGATACTCTATCCACTAAGTTTATCAGATACAGCAACTGTAATGGATAACAACGTCTTACTGTACAAATTGTATCTAAAGAGGGGGAGACTAAAAGCTCGATTAACAAAAGTCGTATTTGCTGTTTGACATGGGTATGATGCCAATGTCATTCTGCATGTGTTGTATTTATTTTCTTGTCTTTCTTCTTTCTTTTCTTTATTTCTTTCTCTGATTTATCTTCCTTTTTTTTCACGGACAAACCAGACTGAATGGAATAAAAAAGTCATATGTTATACATTCATGTCTCACGGAGATTATTATCATTATAACTATAATTAAGCATTTTTCAGAAATAGCCCTGATATTTTGTTCGTTGTACACGTTTTAATACGCATTGCCTCTTTCAATAAATGTTAATTCTGACATAACAAGAATGTACCGAATCTGTTGCAATAGTTTTCATCCTGTGTTCCGCTGTCTCGATTCTTATATTCATTCTAATACGATGCTGAGGTGATGGATTCGATTTTGTTTGACCACGAGACCCGTGGAGAGGTGCGACGAGGGGATATCAGGACATATGAAAACGCGCACGTTACTTTGTATAGGACGTCGCATCACTGAACATTGTAAATCATTACCATTCACAGTCACAAACATTTTCCTCTTTTTTTTTGGGGGGGGGGGGTTATTTCATGATCACTCGTTGTATCACATTCCTCTTGAATGTTTCAATAAAGAAAATGAATGTACGAAACATTATATATCCTGTCAATGCAGTACACTTCAATCATTCTATTTGAATGTTCAGGTGAATATCATGTACAGAAATTCACAGTCCCCCCCCCCCCCCCCCCGCCCCGAAAAAAAAACATTTGTTTAATATCTTCACTCAATGAATACAAAAAACACAATAAGTAGGCCTACACAGATAACATACAAAACACACAAACAAATATATATGAATGTAAATAATTATCATAATCAATTATGCGTGTGTCTCTTGACTATCCACCTGTGTAATAATTGTGTTTAATGTTTAATGAGAAAGCATAATTAAGGCTAAGAACTACGGAAGTGGCAGACTGACTTGCCGATACGTGTTATTTCCTCGTGTTTTCGTCATAATGGATCCGTATTCATCTTTGAGAAAAAATGGACGCAATATTGTGTTGAACACATCGTATAGGGTATTCACCATGTGGATATCAGAGAAAGCTCTCGCACTCGTTTAGGTATGAATGAGTCAGTAAATGGAACACAATCAGTTATGCAAATGTATTTTCCATTTCATTTGTTGTACAGTCTAAGCCATAATTATATTTTTGTGCCAGTGCACCAAACGTTTGATTGTGTATCCAAGAAATATCAAAGTGGAAACCAAAAAAAAAAAAAAAAAAAAAAACACACACACACACACACTGGGAGCGCAGACCTTATTCTTCCAAAGAGATAAGTAATGTCCACAATTGTACATACATGCTGAAAATCGCCAAAATTCCCAATGTAGAAGCCTTTTGTTTGCGTCATCAGCTTCCAGCTGGGCGGCGCCTCGCCCGAGCAGAGCACGCGCATCCAGAGCGCGTATGCAAACCCCGAATACGCATTCCCAAGTAAATTGATCCTATCTGCAAAAAAACATAAAAACATCTTTCTAGAATCCACTAAAATCTCCCGGATTACTACCAAAATGTCATTATCTGTTCCTTGTGTCATTATCTACTTTTCTTCCAGGTTTTATCCAAATCTGTCCCCAGCTTTCTTAGTTATTTTGCACACAGACAAACAAATTACAAGCAAACGAGCAAACGCTGATGAAACAACCTCCTTCTGGCCGAGGTAATAACTATGATTTACCATCGCTATAGGTATAGAGTTGATGCGGGAATTTTCACGAATCTGGTGTCATATTCCATTCGGCCTCCGGCCTCATGGAATATGACACCACACCGTAGATAATTGCCCGTATTTCGTGAACAAGCAGGGGGTAACTAATAATATTCATGGGCGATTTTCATCATGCGTGTATTATGATGGATGGAAATGAGTTGCTTGGCGGAGGTCTGCGTTCTCCGAATGCTTTTCTATTTTGTTTTTCTCCAAGTACAGTGACAACTCAATACAAATCGATGTGTGTGAAAAAAAAGTAAAAAACTGAAATCAATTCAGGAATTGTGTGTTTCGGGCGTCACAACACTGTTCTTGAAAATAACAACTTACGCGGTTGGATAAGCGCGTACAGTAAGTGTTACATCATAAGCAGAGCTCGACGCAGGTGAGGCTTTATCATATATTTACATTATCTGACCATTATAGGTGATTATTATCCATACAGAGGATTTTTAGAGCCCAAATACAAGTGTTATTTTGTCGACGAACATCATAACACCTCCGACCCACTTAGAAAGTTTGTTGAACTCGACCAATATTTTTTTGCCGAGGCGACCAATATTCAAAATATTGGACGGCAAGAGGGGGATTCCCCAAAGTTTTTTTATAAACTGCACCGTGATTGGCTGAGATATATACGAGATGACCTGAAATATGAAGTAAAAGCGTCTGTGATTGGTCAATCACGAATTAATTAAAATATCGTTTTTTTCTAAAATTCTGTGTTTATACAAACAAATTTTATATATCAATTAGTTGAAATTGTTTTGCATACAATTTTTCAAAATATCACTTTCATACCAGGAAATTAAATTTAGGTTTGATGAAAACAAAGGCGACGATTGATCAGCTCAGCGCTACTGCTAGATAGCCCGCGCGCGATATACAAATACATGTAGCCGGCCACCGCCGCTTGCATTTGCATGCATGTTACGTTATGTGTATACTAAGTACAGTAGGCCATAGACAAGGACTACAGTACGAGTAATTCGATCTTTCACGATCTACGGAAGATGCGGCGTGATTTGTGTCTCAGATCTCGGACACAAGAACATCTAATTCTGGTGTAAATTAGCTAGATCTCGGCCTAACAGTAACATGACTGCTACCATGGATTCGATCACTGTTTTATCAGGGAATGAAGTACATCAAGATTAACTAACACTGAAGAGTGTACCATACCCCATGTCAGGATCAAGTACAGTAGCTAAGTAAGAGACCATACAGCACTCTGAAACAGAAAGGGTAAGTGAAAATATTCTTTGCTAAAATCCTCTGTAGGATAATAATGATAATATCAGATGTCCTATTTTCGATTAATACAAGGAAATATAGGACTCGCTAAGCAAAATATTGGACTCGTCTTCGACTCGTCCAATATTTGTGCATAGCTCGTCCAATATTTCCTTGTATTAATCTCAAGGCCATCCAATATTATATAAACATGGTCCCGGTGTTTTAGTCAAATGCGTACCCGGGCGCACGGCGCAAGTTTCCTATAGAGACCTATGCTATCGACTCCTCTTTGGCGCTTACGCTGTAAGCGCGCTTCCCGAGTCCGAAGAAGTCCGATTCACTGTAGTCAGTGGTCCGATCACAGTTCAGCTCATGATTTGGCTGAGGGGGATGACAGCTTTAGCATACTTCTTTTGTGATGTCATAATAACAAGCACATATACACGCACTCTGGCATTACCACAGACTGTGTGATGCGCAGGGAAGACAATGAAGGCAACGTTACTTAGCAACACCTACGCGATTTACTTTTGATGACAGCTCAACTTCGGCAATCTTCGTATCAATGCTAACGGTGATCGGCAGTATCATCAACAGCGCCCTCTGCACTACCGGGACTATGAACCTTTAAGTTAAGTCAAGTTTTACTGTAGGCCTACATGTATGCCTAAAGAAAAGCGACAGAATAACGGGGTGTATTTAGGCTTTCTTTTTTCATTCTTTAATTTATGTTTGACCTGCGCAATTCATTATTATTATTATTATCAATATTATCATCATCATCATCATCATCATTATCATCATCATTAGCAGGAGTAGTAGTAGTAGTAGTTTTTGTTATTGTTGTTGTTATTGTTATAGCTGTGATATCACTACACACTGTTTTCATCACCGTACCGTTGCAAACAGCTTACTGGACTACTTACCTAATGGAAATCTCCAGTTATCTCACACATGTCAAAACTACAGATTCTTCTCACATATATACGGAGAGGTAATTTCACACATGCCTCTTTGAAGTAGCCCATTGACTTTTCGCGAGAACAAAGTACGTGTACTGTGGCGAGACGCCACTTAAAGAGGAAAAATCGATTAACTTTTATTTCGTAAAGCTACTTCTGAAAGTCCTTCAAGCAATGGCTCCGTCGTCTGTTTCTTTGTGTGGTGCAATTATATTAAACCCCTCGTATCAAGGCCCTCAATGCACGAGCGGGTTTGGAAAACAATTGTTTTTCAAAGCTTTCCAACATTTTCATGCAAGCGTTTATGCTGGAAACGCAGTACAGCAATGTTGTAGAAAAGAAACAAAACTTGCAATCTTTGCTGCGTCATGTAACTATTATGACAAAGCTATGGCCATGACACATTCTGTATACTGGGGCATATCGTGATTTATTGACCGCGTATTAATGCGTTTGATTAAAATAGGGACCTACAATATTGCATGAGAAATTTGCAAACCGTCGGCTGAGGTATGTTCACAGATTTAAAAAAAAAAAAAAAAATCTATTGCAAAATTGTAAGCATTGGTTACATTTTGTCTCCGATCTTAATTAGCTCATGCACAGGCATTGAATCTGAATTGATGTTATCTACTCACATCTATCACAGTATATCACTCAAAATTATATCTTAACTTGACAAATATTAGATCTTAGATATACCATCAATATACGATAAAAAACCTTAGAAAATGTATGGTATGAAATCATAAAATCAGAATTATGATGATACCAATATTGTCGACGACATTATCGTATTCATACCTTTGTTGGCTCCATCAGTGAGAGCACTGCTCTTTCATATAGCAATGCCGATTTTATCCTGATTTTTATCCAGATTTCCAAAGATTTATTACCGCGTCACGGCGGTTGCTTGAATCCCCCCCAAACTCAGGCGGTCAACCACATTTGCTCGTTCCAGATTCTTAAAAATACCCCCTATTCAGAGGGAAAGGGGTGAGGATTTTTACCCCCTATCACAGGCTTTTGGAAGTCGAGCCATCAAAATTACCCCCCCCCCTCCCCCATTTTAGGATTTTGGAAGGGAGACCAGCAGAATTGCCTCCCCCCCCCCCCCCCCCCATCACATGTTTTTGGAAGGGAACGATCACAGGCCAGCTGGAGCCTGACATGCTTTACAGGAAATCATGCACCCCTGTTTCAGATTTTTTTTTCTTTTCTTTTTTTCTTGATCTAGATATTTCAGATTTTTTTTGGGGGGGGGGAGATAAGTAAACTACCCCTTATTAAAAACACTTCGGGAAAAATGATGAAAGACCCCCTAATTCAAGGATCTTCGACGATTTTTCCCCGAAAATATACCCCTTTCCCGAAAAATTGGGAACGCGCATGCGGTACGGATGATCACCTGAGTGGGGGGGGGGGGGGGGGGGGGGCTTAAATAATACTAAACTCAAGGAATTCCGAGACCGACCAATTTCTTGTCTGTGTTCAGGTGGATCCAAGAGACGCCGCCGTTAGGTTCTACTAACTGATGTCTACTCTATAGTCTTGCTAGGAGATGATCAAAATTGGTTGCATAAAGAACGGTCACCTGCCGCTGTGCCAAATGTCGTAACGAGTGTCTCATTAATATCTCTATCGTCCTTTTGTTAGTACATGCACTACTCCACGCTGAGGAAGAGTGCATTTCCAAGAGCTCTAATCCACTCATCTCTGCCTACAACCGGCTGTCAGCTCGCCAGACATTGGAAGGCTATAAAACGAAACCCCAGAGTTGCAAGGAAATATTAAGACAGAATGTTGTCATGGTAACTTTTGAGTACAGCAACAACAACACTCGGCAACAGGTCTCGAAACAAAACCCCGGTGTGTTTAATTATTCAACGCAGTATACTTGCTAAACGTCAGGCTGCCACATTCGTTACTGGGCGCTTTGATTTCAATGCGCTACTAAATCCAAACGATATCATTGTTTGACCAGAAAGGAGAAATGAAGCCGGCAAAGAACTGAAGCTGAGCATTTGGTGGCCTGGTAAGTTTCATTGTATTATTTTCCTATCAGAAGTAGCATGTTGGGGCAGTCGTTCAACATTGTGGGTGTTTTGAGCGACCACGTACGAGGCTTACAGTGCCGAATTTTAGCAGAAGAAGAAACAAAGAAGGAATCGAATTCATTATCCGATTATGCCATTCCTGAATTTTCCACTGTTCTTGTTACATCAGCTAATGTTACGTATACTTGTAACGGATTTGAACGTTTACAGTCAATGCTTTACATCCTTGCCAACTGGCTATTTGTTAACAAACTGAATAAAGACATTTTCCCTCTACAGGATGTGTCTCTGGTTTTAATAATTAGCATTACATGTGTAAAACACAACCGCGGAGAAGCTTTGAGGGTAAACATGATTATGTATCCATGCACTTTACCACCTACTACAGAAAGGTGAACTTATACAATCAAGAATTGATATTTTGTTTGTGTACGTGCATTTGGGTGTCTAAAAGTATCCTGGAATTGACATATACGATTGAGATTAAATGCCCGAAGGTTTAAAAAAAGGAAATTAACAGCGATCATCCAGATAAAAAGAGTCGTTCTCGCTATTTAATTCACGATATGGTCTGGATTTGTTTGTTCATTTGCTTTTTTATTTGTTTTCCGAACACAAAAAAGAGAAAAAAAAACATATCGCCTTTCCTGATATTAAAGACGAACACTGTAAAACCCTTTGGACAACATTAGTCACCCATTATTTCTCATCTTGTAGAGCCGAGGACAGACACCAAGTTTAAGTTGGACATGATTGTGCATTGTCCATCTCCGTGAAACCTCCATGATTCACATTGCTTGTTAATATAATGAGTTTGTTTCCGCTTATTGGCTGTCTGACACTTCAACCACAGTCTTATACTGTACGTGAATTCTTGCCAGCCTAGTCAAATGCAATCACTATAGTCGCTTAGGACTTTTTTTCTCTGTTTGCCCAGGGCAATTCCAAAACCCTGACATCTTCTTACAACGTCGCTATGGAGATTCACGCTGTGTTTCTTGTAGCTCTCTACCTATTGATCCTTATCGTGGGCATTCCCGGAAACCTCCTCATCATTCTGATTACCGCCAACCGAAGCGTCAAGAAGAGCGTCCACGTGTTCATAATCGCCCTGGCCATGGCGGACCTCGTCGCCTGCTGCCTGGCCCCGTTTGGGATTCACTACTGGCTCTTCGAGAAGGTATACTATTCCGTAGTCATGTGCAAGCTGTACATCTCAATAGTGTTCTTCGGTACGTTTTCGACGATGTTTCTAACCGTCGCAATCGCTTTTGATCGATACTTTGCTGTCTGTCATCCGCTTAAAGCCATTATGTCGCCGCAGCGGGCTTGCGTGGTTTGTGTGGCATGCTTTGTCGGAGCCCTCTTTTGTGTCCCGGCGAGTACGGCGTTTGGTATCCGCAGGCTCGAACTTGAGGTGTCTGTCTGTACCCTGACGGCCAAACCATGGCTCCTAGAAGTCGTGGGGGCCCTGATCACGTTGGCATTCATCCTGGCTGCGGCGATGATCATTGTTCTGTACGTGCACATGTGCGTCATGGTTCGCCGGCAAGCGCGATTTCACGTTCGTGTCGCTCCTGCTCCAGTGCGTTCTTCCCTCGAGGCCAGGCCCAGTAACAACCAACGTGCGTCGACCGTGGCCACGGTCTCTTTCCAAGTGTCTCGACGGAGTTTACAGCGGTCCCTATCACAGCCTGCAGACGACATATCCCAAACTGCCGAGGTCCAGACGTCCGAACAAGCAGACGCCGCAGCTCCCTCCATAGCGCTCCGCCTGTCTCCCACGCAGCTGGCGCCGCCGTCCGGCACGACAACTGAAGCAGACAAACCAAAGCCGAATGCTCCTCAGGAGATAGCGCCAGCGGTCGACTCTCGTCAGCCCTACAATCAACTCCACAACAACGCCGCTCCGATCGTACTTGCCATGGCAAATAAAACGACCAAGATGTTAATTCTTTCCACTATGGTCTTCATTGTCTCTTGGCTACCCAACGTGGTGATCAAGGCCTTGCCAACGTCGTTGTATCAAGCGGTAAACGGACACCATCCTGCAGTCATTGCTGTCGTCCGTATCTTTGAGTATCTGTTTCTAGTCAATCACGCTGCGAACCCATTTGTCTACAGCCTCGTGAACGAGCGCTTTCGGCGCCTCTGTGCCCAGTACTTACAGAATTTGCGCCGGCGGTTTTTGAGCTACTGACACAAAGTCTGTGTACATCTTTATGTTGCTAGCGTAAAATACACCACAGTCAGTGCATTCTTAATATTATGTTCTTTTATCTTAAGCATTGAATGTCTGTGGGAGCAATGTGCATTGTGACGGATAAATGTGCTGTGTGTGCAAACACTATTACTCTGCACGTGAGAAGACTGCATGTGGTTTGTATGAGAGCACTGGGCTGTTATTGACATAGTTGTCTTGGGGTGGTATTCTCAAATCCTTCCGAGGAAGATTTGTCTTGCTTAGTCAGGGTTTCTTCCTAAGTGGTATTCTGAAAATCTTCCACAGCGTCTTCCTAAGTTTCTTCGTAACGTTTTCCTAACCTGGGAAGAGACTTTGGAAAATATGCAAATGAATATGAATCCTAGGAAGATGAGCAAATTTTTTGACTAGGAAGAAGTTCGCATTCTAAAATGCACAATATGAAAGCATTTCAGGATGATTGTTAGGAAACCCCCAACCTTGTTAAGATATAGCAAGATGCAAAACATCGTGGCAGGCGCTCCGCGAAATACGCATGAAAAATCCGACATGCCGCGCACACAGCGTGATCATGCACAACAAGCTTGTTTAACCCCCGTCATAATAATATACGATCGTCATTGCTCGTGTCCTTATGATGCGACATATTGGCTTAAGAAAGAACAGTGGGCGGGGATGAGGATGACCTAATTTGCATTAAGAAGTTCTTAGGAAAAATTCAGAATACCAAATCTGTCTTTCCTGGCCATTTCCTAACTTTCTGACGTAGGATGAAACTTAAGAATAAACTTAGGTAGATTTTCAGAATACTGTAGTATCACCCATGATCTCTAGGTGCTCCTGTGAGTGTAAGGTTATTTTGTTGTTTGGGACAGGACTGTGAATTATTTGAGGGCATTGTGGTATGTTTTAAAGCACTGTGTTGTATACAAAAGGCTCTGAATGATCCTATGGGAGACCCCGAGTTTTGATTTTACCCCATAAGGATTACATCGGAAAACACCAAGGTTTTATACTTCGGCTAGCCTTCGATCACGATGCAAAGACGACTATTCTGTTTCCTATAGAAGAACAGTGAGAGGAAAGAGAGCCACAGGAAGACCAAAGAAGAGATGAGAAGACAACATACGAGACTGGACAGGCCTAAGATTGAGAGAGGCACAAAGTGAGGCAGAGGGAAGGATGGAGAAAACTGACTGTGATTAAGTGTTCTGCGGCGCCCCATAGGTCTCCTTGAATACGGGATATGTAAGATGTAACATGCAAGAAGAACAGTGCTAGCAAGAGAATATTGATCAGAGGGGTGAAGGTTGAAATGTGCACTTTCTTCAATTTGTCTCCCTCTAACAAATAAAATGTCCGACATGTTTGTTGAATTATGGATCAGCAGTTTGCGATCTTACAAATTTCATTTGTTAGAGGGAGACAAATTGAAGAAAATTCACACCTCAAGAACAGTGCGACAAAATAATGAGGATCCCCATGGCTAAAGAAAACTAACATTAACTAACTGTCAGGAGAGAAATTTATCTTGGATTTTGCCGGTGAAGTGAAATCGAATTTGGTTGAGTTTGCAAAAGATTTAGAGCTTTAAAGCTGTCCTAGAAAGCCACTAGGTCAAATTGCAAGAAAGTGACTGTCTGGAAATTCACATTAAATGAGACAAAGTAAAAGTAAAAGAATAAACTGGCATAGCAACAGCGTGTCTAGATCAGTCAAATTCAGACAGGGCAGTCACATGAAATGAGACAAAGTAAAAGTTAAAGAAATAGCATGGCAACAGCATCCCCGGTTTGCAATATTATGTATTAACTCAGACTATAGAAATTGAGTGAATAGAGGTGTTATGTAATAGCTCCCATCCAGGTGGTGGCTAGGAATGTTCTCTAGCTCAGTCGAGACTCAGCTATGTCAGTGTCACTAGGGTGTTGGTTGTAGTTTATTGTTCACAAGTTCATGAGTAAAGATGTTATGTAACAGCAGTCTAGACGATGGCTAGACATATTGTGTAGAGTTTCAATAGGGCTATATTTAAGCATGATGATTGGATGATCCCTTTTGTGTAGAAAAGGCATGAAAAAGCAAGTGTATGGGAGTGTAAGGGACTTTAGTGTTAATCTTTATGGTTAGGGAAGCTAATAAAAAGCTCAGTAATGTAGAGGATCGGGGAGAAATACTTTGATCAGACATCCAGCATAGATCTCCGCTTAGGCAGCAGTCGTTCTTCAGGGGGTTTTCTACGTCGGTGAGATGCGAGCTCCAGCTGCCGATAAAACTGAACTCGGACAGTTATGATCCGAACTTTGGAACGGAGCTCAATCTCCATTTGCCTGCTCGCCGTCGTTTGAGCTCGGGCCTCGCAGATCAAGGCATGAGTCTGCGTGGTAGCAGGGACTAGTGAAGGCCGAGGAGCTGAAAGGACCGCCGATAGGGTAGCGTCTAGCTGAGTGGCCAAGTCAAGGGGTGCTTCCAAGAGACAAGCCAAGCGACTGTGCCGAGGTCGACGACGAGGGTATCGGACATCGATGACGACTGAGCCAAGCTAAGGGGATCACCAGTTCAGGTCATCCAAGACAACCTAAGTTATGTATTTGTGATTTGTTTCATATTATATTTTATGCTCAATGTATTGTTATGAACGAGAAAGCTGCAAAGATTTGAAAGATTAAACTCGAACATAACTGTATACGAACAGTTTGAATTTCCATTATTTTGGTGTCAGAGTAGCAGAGAGAGAGAGAAAAAAAAAAAAGTCACTCACGTGACAATTTGGAGGTCCCACCGAGACTCTGCTACCTGATTGGAAAAAGTTATTCAGATACTCTTTTAACATACTTTAGGCTTAAATGCGATGTTTGTGTTTGATTCATGATTGAAGTTTCATTGCTCGATCGTACGCATTACCGTCATATATTGCATGTTATTATTGTCGATATGATAACCGTTTCGTATGTTTGATCGGAAACATTACCCCAGTGTGAATCATACGAGTATGTCGCCTTACGTGACAGTTTGATTGAAGTTTTTCTCCCCAAGGTTATGCCCTTGGTGATGCCTACTAGAGGCACATGTGTGATATAGATTCGGGTATTGAATCTGTGTGGAGTGTTGCTCCGTTTTCAAGGTTACGCCCTTGGTGTTGCATGTTATATGCATGTTTGATAGATTCGGGTTTGTGTGCATGAGTCTATGTGGAGTGTTACTCCTTTTTCAAGGTTACGCCCTTGGTGTTGCCGGTTAGAGGCAGTGTGATAGATTCGGGGTTTACATGCATGAATGAATCTGTGCGGAGTGTTATTTTATTGCAAGGTTACGCCCTTGGTGTTGCCGGGTATAGGCATGTTTGGTAGATTGTATTGGGTTTGTACAGTCCCAAATCAATTGTATGCTCATTGGGAGATACAGCTTTAGTATGCCTATTGACAGGGCATGCTTGGTATGTGGAATGTTTGTTGAGTGAACTCGTGTCATTTCACATTGCCTGCATTCCAGTACGCTTTTGACAAGGTACTAGCGGTTTGGTATGTGGAATACTTGTTGAGTGAATTTCAGCTGTTTGTCATTTGCAACTGGTCGGGCATCGCAGAGTATTCCTAATAAGGCCTTATAGCTTACTTGATACATCATCTTCAAATGCATAAGCTTTAAGTCTTCTATAACTAAAATAGAACCATCGAACATGTATACATAAAATCTTCATTGCCTATAATGATATCTTTTAGCAATAATATCTCTACCATCACATATTCCTGCTCAGATATCCTAATATGTTTGTCTGCATCTTTGCTATCATCTCCCTATACTTCCGTGTTGCACAAACCTTACAACAAAGCAAAAGTTGGCTGTTAAAAGGCTTGGGAGATGATTATGAAGTTGTTTCGTTTCAGAACAAAGATGGCAGAAGAAAAAGGATAGTGTAATGTATGATGTATATGTGCTGTTGATATTGGTGTCTATCAGTCTCTCTTTTGAACACATGCATATTGACATACACTGTGAATAGTATGTTGGTTGATTGAATAGCATGTTTCATAAATTTCTTGTAGGATATAATTTTGATATCCTAATTATATCTTAAGGTGGGGGATATTGTCAGGAGAGAAATTTATCTTTGATTTTGCCGGTGAAGTGAAATCGAATTTGGTTGAGTTTGCAAAAGATTTAGAGCTTTAAAGCTGTCCTAGAAAGCCACTAGGTCAAATTGCAAGAAAGTGACTGTCTGGAAATTCACATTAAATGAGACAAAGTAAAAGTAAAAGAATAAACTGGCATAGCAACAGCGTGTCTAGATCAGTCAAATTCAGACAGGGCAGTCACATGAAATGAGACAAAGTAAAAGTTAAAGAAATAGCATGGCAACAGCATCCCCGGTTTGCAATATTATGTATTAACTCAGACTATAGAAATTGAGTGAATAGAGGTGTTATGTAATAGCTCCCATCCAGGTGGTGGCTAGGAATGTTCTCTAGCTCAGTCGAGACTCAGCTATGTCAGTGTCACTAGGGTGTTGGTTGTAGTTTATTGTTCACAAGTTCATGAGTAAAGATGTTATGTAACAGCAGTCTAGACGATGGCTAGACATATTGTGTAGAGTTTCAATAGGGCTATATTTAAGCATGATGATTGGATGATCCCTTTTGTGTAGAAAAGGCATGAAAAAGCAAGTGTATGGGAGTGTAAGGGACTTTAGTGTTAATCTTTATGGTTAGGGAAGCTAATAAAAAGCTCAGTAATGTAGAGGATCGGGGAGAAATACTTTGATCAGACATCCAGCATAGATCTCCGCTTAGGCAGCAGTCGTTCTTCAGGGGGTTTTCTACGTCGGTGAGATGCGAGCTCCAGCTGCCGATAAAACTGAACTCGGACAGTTATGATCCGAACTTTGGAACGGAGCTCAATCTCCATTTGCCTGCTCGCCGTCGTTTGAGCTCGGGCCTCGCAGATCAAGGCATGAGTCTGCGTGGTAGCAGGGACTAGTGAAGGCCGAGGAGCTGAAAGGACCGCCGATAGGGTAGCGTCTAGCTGAGTGGCCAAGTCAAGGGGTGCTTCCAAGAGACAAGCCAAGCGACTGTGCCGAGGTCGACGACGAGGGTATCGGACATCGATGACGACTGAGCCAAGCTAAGGGGATCACCAGTTCAGGTCATCCAAGACAACCTAAGTTATGTATTTGTGATTTGTTTCATATTATATTTTATGCTCAATGTATTGTTATGAACGAGAAAGCTGCAAAGATTTGAAAGATTAAACTCGAACATAACTGTATACGAACAGTTTGAATTTCCATTATTTTGGTGTCAGAGTAGCAGAGAGAGAGAGAAAAAAAAAAAGTCACTCACGTGACACTAACTAACTAACTAACTAACTGCTGACATTGCTTGTATGTTGCGTATATGATAATCTGCTAGCTGAGTATTTTATTCTGTATCAAACTTGCCACGTTAAAGGCATAATTTACCATTTTGCAGATGAAACAAAAACCCAGCATTAGTGCTTTAAAATAGTTCCAAAATGTGAGTTAGGGATAGAATCAACCACTGTAAAAATTTGAATCCATATGATTGATGTTAAGCGTTGTTAAATACACAAAATGTGAACAAAGTTGTAATAAAAATGTTTCCAGACTAAACCGTCTACAGTTACGGTTTATTGAGAAGAACACTGATATCTCCTTATGTTTTAGGTTGAATTTCGAAAATTCTATATGGCACGATGTTTTGTGATACAACAGACCTACACATATGCATCAAATGTGATATTTTGACCATTTTTTAAATCACTGCTCCCAAAGGTAAACTGGACCTTTAAGCATCTATGGGACTTATTTCCAACAGAAATACCGAAATCCAAATCGATTGATGCCGACAGTGACAGTGCAATCGGACGGGCTCCTTTCTTTACCAGTGAGCCAAATGTGCACAGATTTCACACACAAACCTATGGCCAGGAAATTAAAAATAAAATAAAGATGAAGCCACTACCAACTCATGATTTCGACACTATGATTGTCTATCAATTTTCCAGCTCGTCTTACTTTGATAGCAGTGATGTTAAACTTGATCACGCTTCATTCCGCGAACATATTTGGCACATCACATGGCAAACGTAAACGATATAACAACATAAATCAATTCATTTACTTTTGTTTAGCAGTTGATCGGTGAAATACTCGAAGAATAGAGGACCGCAATGGCGTACAAGATTTCGTTTACCTGAGTATTCCTACTTACTATTAATTCTGTGGAATTAATTATAATGTATAGATTCAACAATCAAAGATTGATGTGTTGCAAGGATTGATATATTTGGTGGTACAGTGTACTACGAAAGTTCATAGTGTGCGTCGATATATGAATGTGTGGTCCCGCCTCACATCCAGTTGGACCCCACGCTGCCATGGAAGACCACCTGCTGAAGATGAGTATGGACTATCTAGTCATCCTGCCAGATGGAAATAACAACAAGGAAACGAACAAGCTTTGTCTTGTAAGTGGGTCCTTTCATTTTCTCGCACTTTGTATATTGTTTACTTCATTTCCATCACTTCAGTTTTCATGTCAATGTATTAATTACGTTAAGGTTTCACAATTATTTTATACACTTATCACTCTGCATTGTTTTGTTTATGAAACCTTATTCTTTCCTACCAAAGAAAGTGAAATGTATGTTCTTTTCGAAAAAAAATGAAATAAAATCGGAATTGGATTGAATTGAGCACGTGTGATCAAGTAAGGCAGTGGTGAGATTTAATGATTGTTCTGAAAGGCAAGTGCTGCACTGTGCATTTGTATAGCATACTGTATGCTTCTGGTTGATTACATTTAGGGCCAAACTCTGTAATGCTTCGGTCATTATTGCAAAAGGTTCTCTTACTGAAGCTAAGATATCAACTGATACAAGAAATGTAGGCTCGTCATGTTTTTCAAATCTATTAGTATGCAAATGTCGAAAATGTTATTCAATTCTGAAGAGTCGTTGACCTTTCTTGTCCTTTATCTGAACAAACCTTCATGATTGCGGGTGAGTTTCATTACACACGGATTTTCAGCTTGAGAGTTAGTTGTGATGGAGCCCTGATGGAGGGGTTATTTTTCTGCAGGATTCTGTTACCATGGTCACCAGTCGATGATACGACATCTTGAAATGCCTATCTGGATTAGTTCGACGTCCATTAACAGATGTGAGATCGGTGTTTTTGCAGTAACGTTCAATTCAGTTAAGGATTCAGAGCAATCCCAGTGTGATGAAAAAACGACAACAACTATCTATTCCAGGTAATGATTAGAGAAACCATGCGGAAATATGATTATGAAAAGAAGTGAACAGGAATTCTGCTTGAGGAATAGGGTAGTGTTGAATTGAGGAAAGGAAAAACAGAAAGATTAAAAAAAAATCATGCTGATTTAAATGATGTGTGTAGCAAGAGAATCTGATATCACTTATGACTTTAAAAAAGTATGTGACCTAAAAAACAAAGGATGCGCATCGGTGATTTTTTGTTTTATTATTGTTCTTGGCAATTTCGTATTCTTTGGGCATCTTCAGTATTATGTTTCTTCATTTTTTTTAAAGAACTTTCTTTTGAGTTGAAGCAGAAATGTAAGTTGTTAGGCACACTTTCATATTTCTCGCACACACTACGGCAGTGTCTCGCTTGTATATTTTCGAGTGCGAAAAAGTAACGTCTAACAGAGAAATAATAACTTACTAATGGATCACGACCAGATTGTACAAATAAAAACGGAAACGCAACATTTCAATTTGACTGAATGTTATTATTTGTTGTATCTGAGAAAATACCAACAAACAATAAGGCTGACGGTGGAGAAACGCAGAAGACAGACAACGAAGAAGTACTCACAGGTTTGTAGGAAATAGTATAGGGGAAACACTTATTTTATTACCACCCTTGAAAACTTAACTTGGATATGAATTAAACGTTGTAATGCCTTAATATACGTACAAGCGATGTCTTACAATGAAGACATCATCTCCTATATAGGGGTGATAGCGGCACATTTTCTGCAGTGTACCACACTATGTTTCGGCTTGAATGATTGAACAAATACAAAGAAGAAAGAAAAAAGTATAATCCGGTGTGATAGTACTGCATAATCATCATAAAAAAATGCTGTTGCATAAATTATAAAAGGCAGTATGATATTTGACATTTGATTCAACAAGGAAGAAGGAGACCATCACCACACAGCCATTTTGGGGAATTTAGCTTAGGAAAGCCTTTAGGTACGTCAGTGGTAGATATTCCGTTATTATGGTCATTTTCTCTCTCCCCCTCCATCCCCTTCTTCTACTTCTAGTCATTATTACTTTGGCATCATTACGATGATAAAATGCAGGTGCCACGGCGGCAGGTGCCACGGCGGCAACAATAACCTGCTAATTGAAGGAGTGGAGTGAAACATGGAAACACTTGGGGCTCCCCATCATGAAAATCAGGCAGAGATTTCCCTTAGGGTGGGATTTCACGGAGCACGCGAACGATTTGCGAAGGACGCGAATAGCAAAATCCAGCATTCGTATTTTAGTCTGCAAAAGATCGCCAAACGAACGTGAGGGTTCGGAAGCGTCGTCAATTGTTCGCGAATGTCGTTTTTACTTCGGCGATGATTTCAAAAAAGTTTGAAATATTTTGCGAACCTTTTCCGCACACTTGGTCGTGATTTGCTCGTGAATTGTTCTCGAAAGTGTCTTTAAAGCCTCGTCATATGCGCAAGACCTTCGCAAGACACGCACGATGTCCGCAAAATGTTCGTGAAACCCCAAACAGGCTCCGAAACTTTGGAGAATGTCTCGCGTATGTTACGCGAAATCTGCGAAGTTTTTCCGATCATTTTACGACGTAATCGCAAGCTGTTCGCGTACCTTTTGAGACATTCTCGCGAACGTTTAGCGCACGTTTGGGGGATGTATGACCTATACGTTTTCTACAAATAAAAATCGTAACATACATCTAAACATCAAAGAATTATTAACAACTATAGTAACAAAAGAAATTAAAGACTAGCAAAGAGAAATAAATGTTTGATAATAAATACAAAAAAAAAATCGCAGAATACACTTAAAATTGATCTAAAGTATGTAAAATTTCATTTGAACTATAGAGATTATGTGTTGGAGGAACTGCAAAAAAAGAAGAAGATCCAATGCTTTACTAGTGGAGATATGTCCTAGGGAAAAAAATGGAGGCAAGCACACGATAGAGAAATGAGAGAAAAAGAAAGGAGAAACAGAGGAAAGAAAAAAATTCAACTCAAGACAGCTTCCACCTCTCCTTGGGTACATTTTCTCCCATGATTGTTTAAAATTCTTTGTTGTTCGCATTTCCGTCGCGTGTTCTTCGTGTACGTAACATGCTGTACTTTAGCAATGATACACACGACATTCGCACATACGTCGTGGAAACGTCGCACAAATTGCGCAAGAATAGTTTTCGGCTTCATTGTCGGAAAACATTCGGAGAAAAACTTTTCCGAATGTTGGATTTTGTCATTCGCGTCCTTCGCAAATCGTTCGCGTGCTCCGTGAAATCCCACCCTTAAGACAACCATTATTCTCTATGTTGCCGGATTTAGTAGGTGTTTCTCAAAGGCAATTTGCCATTGGGATTTATCGGTGGAGCGATTCATTCGCTGCCCCCACCGGGGTACATTCGAATGTCGCGAATATAGTCCATGGGCCAAGACCCGAAAAATGAGTTATTAGTACCGCCTGAGGTGGCAAAACCTTTTTGGTGTCATTTTGTTTGTCGGGCATAGATATGCTTATCAGGCTATGATAGCATTTCCAAATGAGTAGCTTAGTCATAATAAATGAATTTTTCACCAATTTGGTCTCGTTTTTATATCCCTGTACTTCTGAATCGAAACTAACCGCTATACAAAGAAGAGCACTGTCTTCTGTATGTTCATAGGTGTTCTGTTGTAAACGCAGTGCACTTAGTCTTTATTCAAGGCAGCGAAGGGAATATCCAAAGGGTTATGATGTCCACAGCTGTCACGCGGTACGCTATAGTCTTTATCTAGAACGATGTACCGTTATCATATCTAAAGTTCCTAATAAAAGGTATTATCTATACTGTTTTTATACTACCCTCTCAACAAATACATCAGTTTTAAACAAAAATCACTCTGTTCATTTGCAATATTATTTATTATAATGTATTGTAGTGTACTGGTACATTGTTTTGCATTATCTTTCATTGTTGGATGGAAATAAAGCGACATTGGCGTGGTATTAGCGTTTTCACAGTGGCGTTTTCACCGAAAAATGATAAATAATTGAAAAATACGGTAAAATTCACGAGGAATTGCTTTTTGTTGTTGTTGTTGTTGTTGCTGCTTTTAGATAAAGGGAAATACACTGTATCATAAGCTTCGGATATTCCCTTCGCCATCTTGAATAAGGACTAAGCTCTGTGGACATCATAACCTTTGGATATTCCCTTCGCTACCTTGAATAAAGACTAAGTGCCTTTAGAATTCCATCTTGCTTTAATATTCGCTGTCATGGCAGCAGTGAAATTGAGTAAATGAAAGTGGAATTAACCTACTTAGCTATGCAGCTTCGCCAAGACCTTCTAACCAATATTCCGCGACAAAATTTCCTAGTGAGCAGCGTTATAATAACAGAAGAAAATAGCGTGTATTATAGGATCAAAAGGGAAGGAATTGAGTAGTTGCAAAAGTATGTTGTTGGGTTTTTTTTTTTAATCACACGGCGATCCGTAGGTTAGCTATCGTATAAGGGTACCGAGTGTCCTCGGTGGTGTATCCATAACAACAACGACTCCACTGGGACCACGAATTATATGATCATCGGGAAATTATCATTGTGATGTGAAATTCAGTCTACACGAGTACAGGTGCTATAGATCTCAACAACATTGAAAATATAAGAGAGTTTCCTATATGCAGCATTGGGCAGCAGAATAAAGCGGCTGTTTTCCGTCTATTTTGCGAGCGAGTCATATAGCTGGTGAAGAGCAATTAAACAAAAAGTCGTCATAGCTGGCAATCACAATTCAAAAATAATTAGATGCGAGTTTGATGTCCTTTGAAAGCACGTGTATGTCAAGGGTCAAATATACCATTCGTATTGTTTTGGGTGTGGTTGATAACGCGATAACGGGGAAACATCGTAAAGGTTTTAGTTGACGCAAAATTGCTATCTATGTCCAAATTGTACGAAACTTCCACTATATATTTTTCTAGTATTTGCTTGATATTTGTTTATTATTAACGTCATGTTATGATATTATCCCCACCATAGTCCTCATGCAAAGTAATATGATACAGAATGATTTAATCAAATGAATACGATGCATAAGATATCATACTATTCTACCATTCATTGCTTGATTGCTCACTTTCTCAAACACACACACGCATCTACACACACACACTTTCATATGTGTAGATATGATATATAAGGGAGAGAGTATACATACATACACACATAGATGATATGATAATATAAATGTGTGTATATAATATATGTATATGTATATAATATATATATATATATATATGAATATGATATATATATATATATATATATATATATATATATATATATATACGTGAGTGTGTTTGTGTGTCTGTGTGTGTGTGCTTGCGTGTTTTATTCGCTGTCAACAATTTATTCAATATCTCTCTCTAAGCGCTATTCTATTTCTTCTTAAATCATAGAGAATCCGTCAGCCTATATGGACTGGTTGAATATAGACCTCAATATAAAGTTAGTCTGATTCGCGAATTCTATGGGAAGCAAATGCAAATCCCTCTTCTATCACGTTTTCATGCCCGAGTGGGAACCAGTAGATGCATTACCATTATCATGGAGTGCACACTTTGGACTGCGATCAACCGTGCAATTTGATTATCAAAAGTCATGTCCAGATAAAGGGACTTAATCCACCCAGTCACTTTACCTATCTTCCATTGATCTTTCCCAATAGTGTTCACGGGTTTGAATGCATTGACAATTGACGAAGAAAACTTGTCGTCTCTTACATGTCGACCCTAACTTTGAAGAAAGCGGCGCAAAAACCTCTGAGGTATTCCGGAAGGGTTGGCAGCAACATCAGTTTCAACAAAAAGTTCCAATTCCAGCGGAAAAAAAAAGAAAAAGGTTGACAACATAATCTAGTCTGCCACACATAGACCCTTGAGAGTTTCGGGACCGTGTGATTTGATGTCTTTCTTCCGGGGCTTATGTTCCTTTGCCATCTTTATTCTGCAATCTTTACCAAAACAAAATGTAGAGTAAAATCGCCACTCATGATAACAAAAAATTGATTCGCGTACCGTGGCTTGAAACATGAAACAGATTTTTCAGAGAACATGGCTCATTGTATTGTGAAAAAGGAGCAATTGCTGCAGTGCAGATGAGCAAATATTATTTATTGAGCGAAAATCCCATCTTAATAGTAACTGTAAGACAATATCTGTGAAGAGATGGGCTAAGCTCAATTTCTATACGTCTGAGAGTAGTCCATTATGAGATAAATAAAATCGAAACCTTTTCCAGTGCTATGTCACTTGTTATATAACAAGACATATTATTATCGTCGGCCTTATGCCAAAAGGGCCTTAACACCATAGACTTTGTACACTATTAGTGCCCTATTGGCATGAGGCCGACGTTATTAACATGATCAAAGTAATAAGGGATAAAGATATTCCGCATTTTCCTATCGATTTTTTGCTATTAAGCAGCTTTCATCACAAATCTCTCATCTTAACAAGAATGTACTTGATTCTTAATTCATAATATTAATTCATAATATATATATACATATGTATATATATATGTATATATAGTATATATACACACACATATACATAATATTATATTGCTGGGCTCGTAAGTACTACACTGGGTTAAATTAGGAGACTACAAATGTCATAAAAGGTGTACTATTTTCACGCTCCAGGCAATATTTCTTGTACTACTTCAATTGTGACGGATTTAAAGCGTACATAATACACCTGTGTATTTGACGTAAAAATACCCCTAAAATATTATTCAAACAGACGCACTTCGCTGAAGGGGAAAAGGAGTGTTCAGGTGGCATAAATAGGCGACAACAATGACAACAAAAACAACAACAAAACCCAGAATAACGCTGAAGTGGGGAATTAAACATTTCGTGATCAATGCAGAAAACTTCATTTATGATGGACGCATGTCCCGCTTGCTCCTGAAGAAAGGACCCCCTCACATTTTGAAATCCAGTGTGAGGGTAACTGTGCTCTTTAATGCTGAGGCGATACAAAGGCTTTAAACACAGTCGTCTACCAAACATCGCGACACAAACAGTTCAACGTTACGAGAAAATAAGACCTACACCAATGTCAGGCAGTTGAGCCGAATTGCAGAGCTGCCTGTTATTCATGTTGTGAGAGATCTCTTTGGAAGGACATCCAGGTAAGTTCGAAATTTAGTCTTTTTCGTAGAATTCAATATTCAAACACGTTGCCAAAAGCCAAACAACATTATTTGGTATATGCGTTCCAATGCTTATCATCTAAAAGGTAAGTCTAATAGTGATGCGTCTTTTCGGCACATAGAAAAGTAATAAGTTCTTGATTTTTTATTGTTCTCAACAAAATTATGTTTTGGATTTTGTGTGTAACTTCCTTTCCTATTGGTCATGTCGACAACCTAGCCCTTTGCATGTCTCTGTTTTCTCAATCGTTGTGATAAAGAATGATGAAAATAGCCGTATACACTTATTGCAAAGTTTAACTACCATAAGTACACCATGTCGTGACCATTAACATACATGTTATAACACATAACACATCGTGTTGGGAAGAATAATCTGCCAGTGGTAACTTTGGAAAAGTTGGAAACACACGAAGCATGGCCGAATGTGTTTTTTGCTGTTCCGTAATCACGGAGGATAGACAGCTATTTTGCTGACTCCTAACCAAAAGAAGTTATGTGCGCTATTTGTTTTATAAAACGGTGATATGATTTCATTTTCGCGGCAGCCACTTTCGCAACAAAAAGTTGGGATGCATTTGTACACATGCAATGCTACTCGGCGGAGCTGATCGTTTGTGTACCGGTCAGTATTAGTATGGGTAATGCCCGAAAAAAAAATGAGACGTTCATCGGGCAAAAACAAAAGAGTGGCGTTGTGATGGTTATCAGTTGATCATAATTATGATGGGGCTCCATCATCATGAAATTGTATCTTTATGTGGCTCCAGAAAGACGTAGTGTAGGTCTATTGCCTTAATTGCCAGCTAGACTACTCTTTTCACTATATCAATCATGAATTGACTGAAGTCGTTAATAGATTTATCAAGATGTAGGAGAACAATATGAGGGAGAAATATTCTGCGATCCGAAATCTATGTGTTGTCTCCACTATACCGCATCGCTTAAATGTCGTTACTGTGGTGCAAGATGAGTGGGTCGGGTTTGATGGACATGAGATCTTGAAAAGGTGAATTATGCAAATATTTATTTACCGCACGAAGGGCCCAATTAGAGTCGAACAGATAGATGGAAATTATTCACACTAGGCTCGTCTTTGTAAGCAGTCTAAGACTGTCCTACTTCTGCCAAGTGACATATACTGTCAACGGCAGTATTTTGAAAAGGGAGCAGGCATTTCCCCTTCCAAATGTCTGAACAAATAGATCAAGGGCCTAAATAAACTCTCGATAAATAACGATAGCTGCCACGGCGTTCATTGATAACAATAATAGTCGTACAGGTGTCATATTGATCTACTACTGTCCCGCTCAACGCTGCAACATCTTTGTGAGATATCGTCAACCACAACTCCTATAACTATGATGTTCGTAATTTTTGTTAGTCCCCTGTGTGTGTAATATAAAAGTCATGCCATGGGCAATGACAGACATCATCTATAGAGCCCCTACCTTTGAAAAATGGAAAGAGCCGGCCGTAACAATGAAATTCGAATCCGCGATCTTTCAAACAATCAAACCAGGTATTCACGAGACTGTGATTGCAAACAAAACACACTGAAAAAAATATATATCATTCAGTCGTTCAGTTGCTTTAAATGTAATCGGGTGGAAATCGAAAAGATAAGCCGCTAAGTATGGCGATCATAATGAATATTGTCGATGGAAGCGTGAATAAAATTGAATGCCCTCCCAGATTACAGAAGTACCTAGTTTTCTTTCACAACACCCTAAAGAGTACAGCACTGGATTCTTTTGCACAATGCCCGCAACAATACTGGAGGACTTAATTTCTTTTCCAGTGACAGATGCAACAATAGACCCTATAGCAATTCCACCCCACCCCCTTTTTTGGATTAGGTAGACCTACACTGGGACATTCAATTTCAACAACAATAAATTGAGCTGTCGATTTTTAAAAACTCCAGCAAAAGCTCATGAAATACTTATGCTCAACTACTCGAGCCGACGTACTGTGGTAAAGTACTGGGCGCAAATGCATCGTGAAGTTGTGGGTTTAAGGCCATTGCTTCACTGGTTGTATTAGTCAAGTATATTGCATTCATCGTCAGAACCTTGTCATTTAAGTACGTTCGAAAGAGAGAAAAGACATTAGAAGCAGGGACTAAAAACATCAATGCAGATTACAGTACAGTCAGGTAACATATAAAGTGCCATAGACAGAGGAAGAAAGAGAGAGAGAGAGAGAGAGAGAGAGAGAACAAGGGAGAGAGTTGGAGGCGTGCTGAGGGCTTGGCAGAACTAAAAGTGAGATTAAATCAGGAACTTCAAGTTTTTGCCTTGTTATCGAAATAATCATGGTTGGAAAAGGGGAAAAAACAAGATAAGAGGCATGAACTCTGAAATTGATGCTGACGATTGTTGTTATTATGCAAAATAAGGTTAGAAAGACAGAGAAGGAGAGAGAGAGAAGGGGCGAGAAAGTATATTCGAAGGAGTGGCGAGGGATTGGCAGAAATCAAAGTAAGATTAGATTTGGACCACGGTTTAATGCCAGAATAAAATTTCGTTAAGAAACAACGTCGGCAGAGGTAGTTAAAACTTCTCCCCCGTCTGAATGAGGCTTAACGCGAAACTTGATTCGAGTGTTTTCGACACGCCCACTCAGTGCAGGCCCGAGTTGGCAGCTGTCATTTGAACACACTTCTCGATGTTTTCCTTCAAGAAAAGCGATATTTTAGCGACCACACCACAATCCCGTCTGGAACTGTGTCGCTCGGCAGGTTGAACCGTCGCAAATATTTCCATCTCTTCGGAGGATAATTTTACCGCATTCATACTTGCCCCCATTGGTGGACACGCAGGTACGTAAGATAAAAAAGATACAATTGTACATAATCAACTTGTGACTGCATGTCGAGAAGTACAAGGTTAATATTTTCCATATTTCAGGTTTTCGCCTGTAAAAGCACATCAAGGTGATAACAAGTTTATAGGAAATATATTATTTGGCACTGCAATAGCTGATAGAACGGGGCATGAGGATTGTCTATATAAAGCAAATAAAGAGGATCACCAGGTTCAGAGTAACTATGTTTGTTTCGACTCTCTTTGCCTTTTTTTTCTTCCAGTTTTGCTCAAATAATTCCATCTGCATGTCTTAAATTAGCGTGTAACTCCTTTGTTTACCTTTTTTCACACGCTCACAGATCTGGGATCCTGGCATTTTTCGCTGTCGAAAACGACAATAACTATTACGCCGCTTTCACAGATCCAAATTCGATTCGGTGGAATCGTGGGGCTTTTTTTTTTCTTTGTTTTGCGCCATGTTAGATACATGTTTGTATTTTCTATTTCAATTCATCCATTGTCCTTATACGACACATTTCATACACAAAAGCAGAATACTTCAACTTGGCATGTGCAAGATGGGTCGAGCTCTTCTCAACTGCAGTGTATTTCTTTTACAGGTTTACTCGGTTTCAATTCTATTTTGCCAGGGCGGTGAGTTGGCTCAGTCGGTAGCGCGTCTGCCTCACGATCACGCGGCCCGGGTTCGAACCCGAGTCTGGACTGAGCAATGTTGTGTGTAAACATACCGTCCCCTCTAGCAAGAGGCAAAACACTCTATCCCTCGGATAGGACATAAAATGGAGGTCCCGTGTTTGAGAGAGTCACAGCTCATGCACGTAAAAGATCCCGCTTCATTCATTCATCGCAAAGAGCAGGGTGTCTAACCCGGTGAAGTGGTCCCACCCCACATCCAACTGGACCCCATGGAAGACCAGCTTAGTGTATAGCTGAATATGGGCTATCCAGCCATCTTCACAGATGGAAAATGAAAAACAACAACATATACGATATTCAGCGTCAAAAATTAGCCTGAAATATTTCTCTCAAGATATTGTGGCATTAATGATACTAAGTATTTGAAGATTAGATTTTACGGTTGCTTTTTTGTGTGTTTATTTTTTTTTTGTACATGAACTACAAGGAACACAAGATGCACTTACTTCAAGTCAACAGAAACTCAAAATCCTCGTATTCCTCGTATCTGTCAAAGGACGATTTAAGTGCTGTATGGGATCCTCTCAAAATTTTGAGAGTATTTTTTTTTCATCTGAATACTTTCGGAAAACACGATCAGTAACGGTTTACCAGTTAGATTTAATGATGTCAAAAATTATGTATTTCAAAGTATCTATATAACCAAATAGATATCCTAGGCCCTTCTTTATTTAGAACACCGTTGACACCAGTTGTACTTCCATATTTTGTTATTGCAATATTTCATTCACATCATTGTTGTCCATGCCGTTGCCATCACAAGGACAATTTATTAACAGGCCTACTGGGGTGGGCCTTTTACACATGCATGTAAGTACGTCGTACTGCTTCGAGGGTTCATGCAGTTGGCAAACTGCACAACAATATGTGTAGTTCGTGTGGCCGAGATTGAAACGCGCATCAGCCTTGCTATTGGAAAATATTACTGTGACTATGGGTGACATAGTCATTATGACACATCAAATAATGGATTCTTACTTCGACTTGACCTTTCACATCGCTACGTGGTAAAGGCGAGGCCACCGTCGCGCAATAATGCCGTTTGTAAACGCACGCGTGTGATTCCTATTCGGGAATGCTGAAGGGAGAAAGATAAACTTTGGTGTGAAAAGGGACTGCAAGCAAGGCAGTCGATAAAAAAGGAATAACCAAAGAGAAATTAAAACAGGAATACGGATGGTAGAAAGCTAAAAAAAGAGAGAAACAACATGAACTTGACAGATAGACAGAAAAAAAGAAGACCGTATATATAGATTAAGGGTTACAGTTTGTTATTCCCAAGATTTTGTTAATCCAAAAGTAAGATAAAGTTCGTTAATCCAAAAGTTCGTTATTTCGAAGACAAGTTATTCCGAAAATGAAATAAGGTTTGCTATTCCGAAGGTAAGTTAACCCGAAAGTGAAATAAAAATCGTTATTCCGAAGGTTCCTTGACTCGACAATAAAAAAAAAAAACGGTTTGTTACTCCGAAGATTCGTTAATCAGAAAACCAAATAAGGGTCGTAATTCTGAAGGTTCGTTAGTACGCACCTTGTCTTTCTTTTCAGATGAATGAACCTTCGGAATAACGAACATCACTCAAATTCATTACCTCCCCAAGACTTTTTGAATACCCTTGAGACTTTGCAGAGATCTTCCTGGTTAAAGAAGTCGGTGGATGAAACATATACATGTGGAAAAGAGCCGCTTGTCTTTTAGATAACATAAGTCTTTGGTCATCCTAAACTGATTTGCTGATCTTTTTTTATCAATGAATGCTGACATGTCATCCTAGCTACCAATTGCCAACATGTACTATAAACATTTGATATTATTACCCATGTCAGAGACTGACACCCACGAGTCATACACCCCACGAGTTTATCGTAAAAAAAAGGTCCATGAGTTCCGAACTTAGGTAAAAACAGCCTACGAGTTCGACATTATGTACAGCACGGGGCTTAATGTGTCAGTCTCGAACGCACCCTTAGTGTCAAACTTATGAGCTGAAGGACTCGTGGTCTGTATAACTCGTGGGCTGTATGACTCGTGGGCTGTATGACTCGTGGTCTGTATAACTCGTGGGCTGTATGACTCGTGGGCTGTACGATTTAGAGTTAGAATGGAGAAGAGTATAAGGGTGAGAGTTATACAGTGCACAGAAATAGAATAAAAACCCTAACAATAAGTTTTCTTGTTAGGACGTCTTTGCTTCAAGAGAGGTCAAATGCGTCGAAAACTTCGACATCAGGGGAAATACTCAAGTACATTGTGTAGGTCTACTTATATCCAGTGCTGAACAACTGGATTCATCTCCCTTAAAATCCGTCGCCACATTACGTATTGGAGTGGGGCTGCTATGCCATAAGTCTTTCATATTTTTGTTATCTTTTATTGCTTTTTTGATATTCGATGATATAATATTTCAGTCCATCTTTATCAGAGCCTAATCAGAGGGGCAACTTACTTAGTCTCCTAGTCTGCTAAAGGCTTGTTTTTTATTACATATTTTATTCCTTTGTTGTTGTTTTTTGTTGTTGTTGTTGTTGTGGGTTTTTTTTTTTACTTTGATACCGACATATCTTCTACACCAGATATAGTAATTTTCCAGCTCATATCTATGTTCTTGTATTTCCTAAGCTATTCAATCATGGCATCCGCAAGGATGTGGATTTTCTTAAATACATTGTAGATGTATCATTAGGATCACATGCCTATCAAAACACGTAAACGCCATAACAAAACACAACAACAGCAACAGCAAGAATAACGAAATCAGCAACAACAGCAACAACATCGTAACAACATTGTAGGAAGTGGATTGCACTATATACATTAACCAAACACAGCTGTCTAGATTTGCGAGGCGCAAAAGCCAAACCTGGGAATTCAATCTTGAGGGGGCGAGAAATACCACTCCCAGGAACGATATAGGAAAGAGAGTAAGGTGTTTAGAGTTATGGACTCTTTGGAACAAAAAAAAAAGAACAGGAAGAAATAGCTGGTAATTCAAATTCAATGTGCTTCACATCTGGTAAGTCGGGAATGGTGCGAACACGGTTGAAAGGTGAAAGAAAAGTCAAACAATCAGAAACAAAAAGAAAAAAAGACAAGCTTGCGAGAGGACCACCACGCGTCTGGATGTTGTCAGTCTTAGGAGCACATATCAAGTCACGGATCAGCTCAGAGAACATTGGTAAAGTATACATTCTCTGAACAGACTGAATTCTGAAGCCGTTGGTCCTTTGTATACAAGGGGCAGACTGCAGAAAACTATGAACAAGTGTTTTTGGCCCAATCATTGCCCGTCGACTTTTGGAATGGAATATTTAGCAGGGGTTTTACATTCCATATTTTATAAGAAATCAATCATAGTGGTTTAAATCTAATGTTGGTATGTATCGACATGCATCGGCGAGCATTGTTTTTTTTTTTTGTCTCCATGGGCGATTTGTAGACATAAATAGATGTCAACGTTATTTCGTTTTGTTTTATTTCATTTATTTTTCTATTTATTTGTCATACAAGGAAACCATTGTCCTTTGCCGCAAGATAGCAGTAACAGTAAATCCATAATTACAGTGAAAATATCAATAATGATGATAATGATGATGATAATAATAATGATAATGAAATAATAATAGTAATAATAATGATAAAAATGATAATAATAATAATAAGAGAAACAATAATAATAATAATAAGAAGAAGAAGAAGAAGAAGAAGAAGAAGAAGAAGAGAACTGAAGAAGGAGACAGAAGGACTGATCATCGCTGCCCAAGAGCAAGCACTGTCAACGAATGCTCTGAAAGCCAAGATACAGAAGAGAAATGTGGATGCCGCATGCAGGATATGCCGAGTGCAACATATCGTATATGGCTGTAGTAAACTGGCGCAAAAAGAGTACAAAAGACGACATGACAAACTGGCACAAGTCGTTCCCTGGGAGCTTTGCAGAAAACATGAAATACCATGTGAGAGCAAATGGTATATGCACGAACCAGAGAAAGTTTTTGAAAATGGTCAAGTTAAAATCCTGTGGGATTTCGATGTTCAAACTGACAATGTCATCCAGCACATGCGTCCGGATATCATCGTCGTAGAAAGGGCTCGACAGATGTGCACGATCGTCGATGTCGCGGTAACGGGAGACAGCAGAGTAGCCGCTGCAGCCGAGAAGGAGAAGGAAAAGATAGAAAAGTACCAAGACCTTGCCAGAGAGCTTCGCCGCCTGTGGAATATGAGAACGAAGGTGATCCCTATTGTCGTTGGAGCACTCGGAACAACGCCAAAGCAGCTGCGACGGCACTTGGACGATGTTGGTGTGCCCGATCGAGTGCAAACGCTCCAAAAAGCAGCATTGCTGGGGACGGCGCGAATCCTGAGAAAAGTACTGGAAGTCTAAGGTGCCAGGATGGAACATGACGTGATATTGATCTCCAAGAGATATCTTGTGAAGATAGAGATAACAATAATAATGATAATAATAATAATAATAACAATAATAATGATAATAATAATAATAATAATAATGATAATAATAATAATAAACAGTACTAATACTGGAGGAGCGACCATGGTCTCAGAGATTTTAATGATTATGTCTATGTCTCCGGTCACTGCTTCTGTTCAAGACGGCCTTGTCGTCTGACCTGTTTTCCCAGTGAATAAATTGTTAATGTTTGCTGTATTCAGGCTATGGAAAGAAAAAAAAAGGGTATGAAATTACACTTGACGAGTATCTGACAGTTGGCACTTAATAATGCATTTCGTATTGGCATTGTATGTGTCATGTAGGCCTATTAACCCGACCGGAAAGTAAACGTCTCCCAGGCAACTTTTTAGTATCAACACCCTATACAAGTATCAAACTCACTTGCCATTAACTTGATCGTTGTGTTATATCAGGGTGATAACAGATAGAGGAATTTGAAGATTTAGAAGAAGAAAAAAAAAAGAAGAATGTTTCTCGTAAAGAAAACTGGACTATTGTAGACTGATGTAGATGCAAACTAAACGTTTTAACGCGATACCACCAGTCGGCTGAATGAAAGGGGATGAAATCCAATTATACAATACTGGAATAGATGAAAGCAGCAATCAGTGGGACACATCAGCGAATTTTGAGGAAAATCAGATTATCCAGTGAAAAGTAATGGATGTTTAAAGTTTGGGTGCAGCCACCGCTGTATGAGAATGCTACTACAGTTTGTGACGTCATGTATGCCCAACGATAACCAAAGTGCATTCCACAAAATCAAATTTTTGCTAAAAAGTGCACATTCCCTCGACTTGTTACTGGTAAATGTATGAGTGGGTACATTTGCTGAAAGAGGAATGTCAGATGCTCTGTCATTATACTAATAAAGTGAAAAATGTTATAGTTTAATTACTCTTTATATCGTTGTTCATACATGACGTCACAAAAAGTAGTGTTGTCTTCTCATCCAGCCATGGCGTCACCGAAACTTTATACGTTCAAGAGTTTGGAGTGGATTGTCCGATTTTCTTTAAGACTTACCTCACATATCAATATTACTGCATTCTCTCAATTCACATAATGTTTGGGTTTCATTCTTCTTTAGGCTAGTGGCAAGTAGGCCTATTGTGTCGAATGAATGTGTCTATTAAAGAAATAGAGACACTGCGCAGATTGTTAAAGGACAAGTTCACCTTCATAAACATAAGGATTGAGAAGCGGCAACAATATTAGTAGAACACATCAGTGAAAGTTTGAGGAAAATTGGACAATCGATGCAAAAGTTATGAATTTTTAAAATTTTTGAGTTGGAACCGCTGGATGAGGAGACTACTACAGCTTGTGAGTCATATGCGTACAACAGGATAAAGAAAATATAAAGAAAATTCAACATATTTTCACTTTTTTTCGCATAATAAAAGAGCACTTGACTTGTCTCTTTCTAAAAGCATGGGGAATAATATTACCCCTAACATATTATGTCGGTAACGAGTCAAGGGAGTATGTACTTTTTTCAAAAGATGGAATTTTGTGAAATTCTCTTTATATGTGACAGTGCACCTCAAAACAAACAAAAAGTCGCCAGATATGAGTTTTTAGTTAAGACCATATTCTGAAAGACCAGACTTCAAGCTTTAAAATGATGTATAACTCAAATCAAATGGACTCTCCTAACCTATCTAAATATTGGAAAGAAAGCACAAACTCAGGAAAAGTATGAACTGAGAAAAGAGGCTCTGAAGTACAGTGTCTATTCAAGCGCTTAATCTTTACCAAACCGTGCTGGCTGTGCGATGAATGGGACAAAAAACAGGAAGTAAACCACCAGAGTAACAACAATGAAGGGATTATCAGATTAAACTGAAATTAAGCATGCCTCATTAACTCATTCTGTCCATACTTAATGCCAACTTTTAAAGCAGTAGCACTATCCTTTCAAAAATTATTAGAGTTGAAAGTGAAGAGTGTGGACAAGGTTTTACAGAAATGAAAAAGGGATTCGAAAGACGCACCTAATCACACTATTCTGCCAAAAATGTTCGAGATAAACTGCTTAAAAAACACACTTTCCTGCCCGTTTTATGATACCAAATTTTAGTATAATGTAAAAGAAGACCCGCTTTTTCAGAAAATATGAAAAAGTCAAGTTTGGCTAGGTTGACCCATTTCACTTATTTTCAGTCCTCACGCAAAATCAGTGTGTGCGACTTTATGTTCGTTTTGAGGTGCACGGTCTCATATTTTCCTTATATTGTTGTACGCATGTGACATCTAAGTTATTCATACACTGCAGTAGTCTTCTCATCCAGCGGGTACTACACAAAAACTTCAAAAATTCATAACTTTTGAACCGGTTGTCCGATTTTCCTCAAACTTTCAATGACGTGTTCTCCTAATATTGCTACATTCTCTCAGTCCTTATGTTTATGAGGGTGAACTTGTCCTTTAAGAGTTGCAAAAAAAAAAAGAGACTGCTGGCCATGTAACACGCACTTGATTGTTCTGCTCTTGTCTCATTAGTTTACATTGGCTGGAATTTCACAATGCAACTGAAATGAAAGCTATAAACTCCAAAGGATCCGCTGCATTGCCTGATAACACGCTTCATCGCGCACCCATCAGACACTTTGTTCCCGGGCTTTGCAAAGAATAATCCCATTCAGATTTAAAAAATATTGAAAGATACATGGACGACTCTCTGATTGGGAGAGATCCCAGAATAATCTCTAATCATAATTCGCCTTTTAATTTTCGTCTTCATGAAATAGACTTAGTGACTCATCTTCTCTTTTACTTTTCCCATGGATTTCTCTGCACAGATTCGGCCGTTGCGTCCAATCAGCCGTTAATGCAATTATTAGCAGAGGTGATTTTTTTTTTTCAAACTCTTTCACCTCGAATACTGTCGGGTGCATTTGTCTGACCGAGCGTGGGACGAAAACTGATCACAGCCCACATCAGTACTAAGGATATATTTGAATGTCGAACTCCACGACGCACAGACGACCACAGAGCAACGCGGGATATTATCATAACCCGGACCTATAGTCCTTTTCAGGTTTTAAAAGCAAGTTTCGATACTTCTTTTTATGGTTGCCTTGCTTTTCATCTCGTACCTTTTCCACAACAGATCCATAGGCCTTTTTATATTGTTTTCCTGGTGGTAATCAAATGTCATCTTTTTCTTTTTTTTTACAATCTCATGGTGGTATTCTACCTATTCCTCATATCGCCATTCTCGAATTTTTTTATGTTTTTTAAGGGGTATGGCAGCGGAGGGAGATTGACACTATTCTTTTTAATAACAGCCTCTTTCTGTTTATTTTGTGATGCGCGTGAGCTCAGCTTAGGCCCTGTAATGCATTCTTGATCAAAATATCGCCATGCTCGTTTAGTGTGATTTCGTCGGCTTTATTGAACTTGTAGGCCCTATTTTCCATAATTGTTATTACATAAATTTCTAACTCATGTCCATAATTTCACGCAAGCAAAACATGTACGCACAAGCCTCTTAAATGATCGCCAAAACTTGTATATTTCGTGCTGTCTTTTTTTTCGATCTATACTGCAGATTTCTGCAGATTTCGACTTTTGCCGGACTATATCGAGTACGAAGACGCCGGAATCATGAGGGGGGTACCCATCATTATGTCACTCGCACTTTGCGCACTGACGCTCCTACAGGTGCTCGCTTTCACGGGAGTCGTAGCGCAGTACTGCTCCGTCCGCGGTTGCTGCCCTGGTCGAGACGACGAGTGTACGACCCCTTACTTCGACACACTGTGCTACTGCGACGAGTTCTGCTACTTGACTGCCACCGACTGCTGCCCCGATTTCCGCTACCGGTGCCTACGCGTCCCGCCCCCGCAAGAGAGTAGAAGAGGTTCGGACTCTTTCCTTTCAGCATTTCACACTTACCCGGAGACGGAATAAACATCTTTTCTTTTTCTTTTTCTTTTTTTTTTTTGGTGGTGGGGGGGGGGGGGGGCTTCTAGCATGTTAATGGAACGGAATGAATTCATATTGCAATTTAATGAAGTATATTAGCCATCTACTTTCCATTGTGAGCCTTCCCTTCATAGTTCATGATTATCTAATTCATATTCAAACGTAATGATCTTATGTAATAATCTCATTTTGCGTTCACCCCATGTTCCCGGCGGACACGGGCAAGCGTAGTGCAGGGAATGAGACATTCCCTGCCCCCTCCCCCCCCCCCTGCCCCACACTTTGCTTTCTAGTGTTATTCGTTCCTCGCCCCAGTGAACATTATAGCTATCAGACGCTGTTCTCACGGCGTCTGGTCAGGCTACACACAGAGAAATTACGGTTCTAATTTGCACCCTAGAGGGTGCATATCGTTGTAACACCAGCGGCTCCATTTAGGGTTCTATTTTTGGGGGTGCTTATTTAGCACCCTATATTTAACACCATATATGGTGCATATTTGCACCCCTCCATTGGGTTCCCTTTTGCACCCAATAGGGTTCATATCGTTGTAACACCAGCGGCTCCATTTAGGGTTCTATTTTTTGGGGTGCTTATTTAGCACCCTATATTTAACACCAGATATGGTGCATATTTGCACCCCTCCATTGGGTTCCCTTTCTGCACCCCATAGGGTGAACAAAAATTCAGGTGCAAATTTGCACCCTTTCTGGTTCATATCGTTGTAACACCAGCGGCTCCATTTAGGGTTCTATTTTTGGGGGTTCTTATTTAGCACCCTATATTCAACACCCTATAAGGTGCAAATATGGACCTCTATACAGGGTTCCCCTTCTGCACCTCATACCTGCACCCATTATGGTTCATACTGTTATTGTTGTAATTTTGCACCCTATGGGGTGATAAAGTCACCGCAATATAGGATGCAATACAATTTGCACACGTCTCTATATAGGGTTACCTTTCTGCACCCTATATGGTGATAATTATAACCTTTTTTTTTAAACCAAAATAATTATATACTGGATGCATTCACTGACTTCACAAACAATTACCTAAGGTAACACTCCAGACATGAAGCAAAATAGCATGCATAGATTTACACACAGTTTCTCAGTCAATTAAATCCACAATCTTTCGAAAACTAAAGTCAGAGACTTCAATTCAACAACAAATAGAACATAAACATGATGAATACAGTGCATACTTACATATAAATTATTAACATTTTATTATATGTCTCATGGAAGAGGGACAAGTTAACAGCGGTTTTCTTTTTCATGGTTTACTTTAAAATGAACATCAAATATACATTGTATTTCTACAAATTCTCAAACGAGATGCATATTTTGTCATAAAAAGGGCAATGTAAATAAAAAATGTATGAAATTTGGTCAGTACATTGAATAAGAAGAAAAATATTCGTTCTTTCCATCAAATGATTACTTTTTTTTTCTTTTAAAGGAAGTTACCACATTGACAAAAAGCACTAATTCTTTTTATACAAAAAATCCCTGAAGCTTGTGCAGAGTAATAGTAAACTATGTGACAAATATCTTTCACATTGTCCTTCTACTTCTAGAATGGATCATAGATATGTACCTTGAATTTACCGGTACATCTTACGGTAATCAAAAGCACCTTTATGACGCTCTTAGACATTAACAGCGATATGTCAACTCTGATTTCTCGTACACAAGTTATTGCCAAAACAATGAAGGGTATCTCAAAGTTCTGTCATATATATTTGAAACTCACTACTTGTACTGACATATTCCATCCAATTCCAAGCTTGAGAGCTTGCGAATGTGTCCCATTATACAATTAGTATACTTCACATTTTGTTTTTCATATACAATTACACCAATGATAAGAAAGGTGAAAAAAAAAGAATCAAAAAATGAAGAATGCACATCTAAATTTGGTTACTTTTTTATGCACACAGCTAAAGATATGTCCCAGTTATAAATCTCGGGCAGAATAGCACATCTGAAAACACTTTTCATTGCATCAAATTAACATTAACAATTCCACAGAAAAATTAATGTTACCTCAGAAAGGGAAAATAAGGTTAACCAATCAGTGGTATGACAAACTGGACATAAAGAGGAAGGAATATGTCTTCAGTGAGACAAGTTTAAAAACAATTTTTTTTGATACATTGTTTTTGTTTTTTTTCAAGCGATGGAAACAAGAAGCACATTGTACTCAGTAGACCATAAATATAATTACACAATGTATGCAGTTTAGCCCCAACATTCAAAATATTGTAAAGAGCAGTCGATTTTTCACATTTATAAAGCAGGTATTGGTATTGGCACCATCACAAGCATAATGATCATGAGAAAAATATATTATTATTACTATTATCATCATTATTAATCCTATTATTATTATCATCATTATTATCATTATTACTATTACCATCAATATTTTACAGAGATTTATGATCATGCATGAGAATTATCTCAAGTGTTGATGTTACAGTCTCACAACTCTTCCAATTATTTGATTTTAACACTTAATTTTCACTAAACCTTACACAAATATATCAGCACTTTATACAACCTACTTTAAATAAAGAAAGCTTGAAATTATAATCAGAGTTAGAGGGCAAGTCCACCTTCATATAGACCTACATGTGGATTGAGTGAATGCGCAGCAATAAGCCAGTCCGGAGATAGCTCATGTGCACATAGGTACAAATGACCTCTCATTTTTCTCAGTTGGTTAGGCACTTCACTCAATGCAAAGTGACATAATGCAGCAGCTTGCCCACCATAGCCATTTATGGAACTCATATTCAAACAAAGAATGAATCTAACCAGTGTAGATGAAGTGACCAGTATGGTTCGTCAATCAACACTTAGGGAATCATCTATTTTATTAAGTGCTGTCTTGAATATGTTAACAAACTTTTTGTGTGTGTTAACATTGCCAAATACCAGGCTTGCTGTCAAGTGGATGTACAGGCAGGCACCATTTATAAGGATTCCATGAATAATCCTAGCATTACAGATGCTTATCTAAGTGAAATTAAAAAAACCAACCTGTCTCTCGGTACAAATGACCTTTTTCTGCACATGCTCAAACTGGTACCCCGAACTGGCTTATACTATTAGAACACATCAGAAAAAAAAATGAAAAGCGGACATTCAGTTCAAAAGTTAATAATCTTTAAATCATTTGTGCAGTCGCAGCAGAGTGAGAAGAGTTTATGATGTCACATGCGTAGAACAATTCAAGGAAAACCTAAAGAGAATTTCACATTTTTTTTCTTTTAGGAAAAACATGCACATTTCCTTGACAAGTCACTGACGTATGTAAGGGCAATGATAATAGTTTCTGCCTTCTTAAAGAGTGAAGTCCAGTGTTCTTTTATATGCAAAAAAAAGTAAATATGATATGTTGAGCTTTCTCAGGTTTTGGAACAAACTCTATTTTTCAATCCTTATATACATAAAGGGTTTGTGAGAAAATCATGCTTTTGTCAAGTGTCACAAAGCAACTCCACTTATGACATTGCATTGCCAGAGATTGCCCAAAATTGACATACATTGTGTGGCTGTCTACTACAAAAAACAGCAGGCGACTTATTTTTTTTTTTTTGGTTCCCTACTTAAACAATCAATTCAAAGTGTGCATGTGTTGTTGAAGCACTGAGGCTATCGATGGTGAAGAAATAACTAAAATATGAACAATACAAACTATCCCCATCTAGTATGAAATATAATGGAAAGCATACTTTGAGTATTTCATATCCATTAGCAGATTCATATTTTCATCCATAATCCACCCTCCCCCCCCCCCCCCCAAAAAAAAAGATAAAAATGAATAGAAGTCAAGTTCTCTTTAGACTGTGTTTAAATTTGTAATTTGCAAGTTCGTTCTCTTGTATTTTTCTATTATATATTTCTTTAGAGTATTCTTGTTAATATTCAAGGCCAGTGCATTCTAAGAAAGGGAATAACCTGACAACAGTTTAGAAGACAGAATAAATAGTTACTGTTATCTATGAAATTAGACATTTTCACATATATTTTGCAAAAAAAAAAAATGCTAATCTTCATTTCATGGAGTGGCTTTATTCTCACCCTCGGCTAAAAACAGGGAGGTGATTACTTTCTGGATTAAAATGGAAAGATGTTTCTAGAGCCATGGTGTTTAGCAATTCTAATGGGGGGGGGGGGGGGGGGTTCAATGTGGCCCGTCTCAAATTTTATATGGTTTAAACATACATGACATATAGGAGTCTCATTATTATGCCTCCACCCTGAATGGTGCCGGAGGCATATGTTTTCAGGTTGCCTGTCTGTCTCCCGGTCTGTACGGATGTATCTACGGAAAAATTGATGGGCTTTCATCAAACCTGGTTCAGGGATACTACATGATGCTGATGATCTTATTGGCTTTTGCACTATATCTGCTAAAAGTCAAAGAAAATTTGAAAATAAATTTTTTGCTACTTCTCTAGTCAGGGAAATCGGTGCACTCGTGTGTACTGGTTGGTTGGCGCATTCAGTTGGGTACAGCAAGGTTTCATCCTCTGCTTTCACAGGAAAGCCGACTCCCAACTTCTTGTTCTCGTAGTCAAGGTATATCTGCTCCTCTGCTTCAGCAACCTGCAGCATGGTCTTCATAGCTAATCTCATCTTACGCTGCATAAAGTCGAAACTCCTCGAGCTCTAGTTTTTGATGCATTTCTATAGCAGCTGCTTCAGCTGCCAAATAGTATGCCCTTCTGGCCATCACTCTCAGAACAACTGGCATGGCTTCCACACTGACTCAACGAGGAACCAGGATTGACATCCTGAACATCTTCCATCTCCAGCTCTGGCATCCTATATGGTTCACCAGTCTCTCGAGGTTGACCTGCATCACTCATCGTGAAGACCATTATTGAACTTCATGCATAGTGAACTCGATGATAAATAATCAATCAAACACAGGTCCCTTTGGCCCAGTATGAGACCAAGCTAACACCATGCATCAGCATGGATCAGCAAGGTTCAACCTGTAATTGAATAAAACAAAGTTCAACATACAATCAATATTGGAATATCTACCTGCTAAAGTATGGGATCAAGTATTTGTACTTCTGAAGTGATTTACCGTTTACATACCTTGTTTGTCTGACTTATTTTATGTCATGTCTAGCACATGCAACTTCTCCAGTGGATATTATCTAAATTCACATATCGTGTATCATTGCTTATGCTCTGTGACTATGGCATTGCTAATTTATAAACACACATTCTATTTTCGTTGATAGACAACAAGGAGTCAAGGCCAACCTAAATTTTCTGACTTCAATCTTCATACATGTCTTAAATTCTCCTAAATGAACCAGGAACACTATTTTTCTTCATTAGGCACATCATACATGCCTACATCGTTCTTTCTGTCAACTTCACAGAAACCAATAATATCCAACTGAGCCTCAACTCGGCTCAAACGTAATAATTCCCATTATCGAAAATGATGCGACTATATCCGGTCACCTATTTACGTACGTACCTTGGTAGCTGCGTCCAGCAGCCCCATACGTATAGCGTAATTACGCTATGCATATGGGGCTGTTGGTCGTAGTTAGTACCTTGGTCGAGGCTTTTTGTATTAACGTGCACTTTCATTGACTTATTCGCTATGCTTTACTGTATGTATGATCGCACTTCTGACATGTTAGTACACATGTACCTCGATACAACTCTTTCGCATCAGTTTTCACCACTCAGCATTCTATGAGCATAATTCACACATATCATCGATTACTGTGAAATATTTTCAACGGAATTACAGTACAATTATGTACTCACAACGTTTGGCTCATCAAAAAGATTAATTCATCATCCCAACCTCACGGTCGTCTGTCCATTCCAAACGAGGAACGTCGGTAGTATGCACGTACGTATACCGCGCGACCTACGGCGTGGCGTGCGCATGCGATTTTAGCTTTGCCATTGACCAAGTGCTCAACGGTTCACGCGTGCACGCATAATACGTGTACGTGTACTCGTTTGCTTTCTCTCTATGATAACGTCATTGAAATGATATTCTTGATCCCGGTGCGAGAAGAAAATCAAATGTTTAATTCAAGTAGTAATTTTTTTTAGTACAGTATTACTGATGACACTGTTACTCTTTAACAACGTATAGTTATATTTTCAAATAAAAATATACGATAATATCCGAAAATAGTGTGGCATTTTAAGCAAACACCATTCAACACCCACATGTCAGCTTTCGGGAAAGACTATGGAATGGTTCCAAATTCGAACCCTTAAGACTTGGCTCCCTTTAGGGTTCGGATTTGCACCTCTACATCCATCCCGAACCCTATAAGGTGCCACTTAGTTAGATTTGCTCGTAGGGTGCAAATAAGAACCCTAATAGAACCCTAATTTCTCTGTGTGTAAACCATCAATATTTTCCGTCGCGTCCCGCTACGGACCGCCTCCAAGTTTTGTTGCTTCTATTCATACAATAGTGTACGTACCTATTACGTGCAGTCGCATTTTGTTGCGTTCAGCCCGTTTTATTACGGCATACAAGGTTCCTCTTTAATAGCACCGGGATTGCCGTGACAAATTTGTTTGACCGTTTGAAAATCTGACACACCATCCACGGCAATCACGGCCTGTCACGTTTGCCTATCCTGTCTCACCGCGTTGCCCCACGTCCATCCCGTTTTGTCCACAGTGGCCTGAAACGTGACTGCCATGGCCGCCGGGAACATGGTGTAAACGCAGCATTACGTGTGAAAGAGCGTGCAGCAGCTGGCAGGAAACAACTGGAGAACACATTTTCCACTTAAAGGTGTAATGCACATCTTATCTTTGCTCCTCAAGTTGATGTTGATAATAGTCTTCTAGCTCTTATAACAGTTCTTGACCAGTTAGGGATCTTAAGATACATAGTATCTATCACCAGGGCGGTGAGTTGGCTCAGTCGGTAGCGCGTCTGCCTCACGATCACGCGGCCCGCGTTCGAACCCGAGTCTGGACTGATCAATGTTGTGTGTAAGCATACCGTCCCCTCTAGCAAGAGGCAAAATACTCTGTCCCTCGGATAGGACATAAAATGGAGGTTCCGTGTATGAGAGAGTAACAACTCATGCACGTAAAAGATCCCGCTTCATTCATTCGTCGCAAAGAGCAAGGTGTTTAACCCGGTGAAGTGGTCCCACCTCACATCCAACTGGACCCCATGGAAGACCAGTTTAACCTAGCTGAATATGGGCTATCCAGCCATCTTCTCAGATGGAAATGAACAAACAAACTAAACAAACAAAAATCTAATCACAGTTCATGATAATTACACCGTACGTCCATCTTCCGCCCCCTTTCACAGATATCTGTATCTCAAATGGGGTGACCTACAATCAAGGAGACACGATCAAAATCAACTGCAACCGATGGTAAGTAATGATGACTATAGATCTTCAAATAATTCTTTGTTGCTTTTTTTTTCAAGCGTGTAGGTCTAACGTTTGGCTCACACCAGTTTTTTTTTTTCGGAGAATTTTAAAGAGAGATGAAAGAAACAAAAGAAAAATATATTACTCAGGACCTCTCTTGATCGTCTCAGTACTTCTCTTTTCAATTTTTGATGCCAATAAGTTTCCAAGGTGTGAGATGTTGGTGTTGAGTTACGCGAACTACCTTTGCTTCACAGTAATCATGTAACCATCGATTGCAAACAGGGGACTTAAAATAATTGAAAGGAAACAACAGACTTGATCTGATATCTTTAAAGTCAACGATTGTTGAGTTCATTTCTGTTTTGAATTGGGTTTACTTTAATACAGTAATGTTAATCTCAGCTTTCCAGCACACACACACGACTGCCTTTCAGAACTTAGTGGAAATACATCTGTTTTCAGTTTATTATTGTTCTTGTGTATGTTAGGTAACATAATGTCTTAATTGTTGAGTCAACTCTTGTCCTTTGCAGTATGTGTCGTGATCGGGGGGACGGCATCGCCGAGTTCGTCTGTGAGGAAAACTCCTGCCTCGTCGAGAGCGACGTCATCAACGACATTAACTACGGGAACTTTGGGTAGGCTTGCTTATTAACTATAGTCAGATGCGTGATAATTGAATGTCCCTGCCTAATTCGTCTTTCCTGTCCATGTATGAATACCAGCACATGTTTGGAGAATGTGTGCCTCTTCATTGTTTGATTATACTTCATCCCACCCTTAACTGCTTACATATCCCGTTTCACGTCTGTCGAGTCGGTCTTGAGAAGTCAAACTCCATAATACCCACTCAGATTGATATGCCAACTGTTTGGTTTGTTTGCTTATCTGTTTGTTTATTATGTTTGTTTGGTGTTGTTGGTGCGTTTGTTTGTTTGTTTGTTTGTTTTTTGTTGTTTGTTCGAGGGTTTGATTGATTGTTTGTTTATTTGTTCTGTCCTTTTCCCTGCTGGAAAAAATACAATGTCCCACAGTGTGAAACGCAATGTGAAACACAGTGTGAAATCTCTTCGCACTGTTCAATTCGAGCGTTTTAGCATTGTGAACTCATTGTGTATAATCAATTTACAGTGTGAAACAGAACGTCACTATGTAATCTCTATGTGAAAAACAACACCACAGTGTGAAATCATCTTCACACTGTGAAATTTGAGCGTTTTCACGTAGTCGAATACACATTATGTGAAAACATTGTGAACACACTGTGGGACACTGTGTTCTTTCCAGCAAGGTTGATAGTTAACTACGTTGCTATACTGGTACTTTATATTTTGATGCCGGATGTTGCCTAGTAACATTGCAACTCCCTGTCTGTCTACCCGCCCGCTCTCTCTCTCTCTCTCTCTCTCCCTCTCTCTCTCTCTCTCTCTCTCTCTCTCTCTCACACACACACACACACACACACTTTATCTATCTCTCAATACATATCTCTCTCTCCCTCTTTCTTTCTCTTTTTGTATTCTCTTTATCTGTCCCTCTTCTTCAGATGGCGCTCCAGTAACTACTCCTTTCTCTGGGGGCTCACGCAGAAAGATGGGGTACGATACCGCTTGGGCACCTTCTCTCCCCAGGCGGCTTTCGCTTCCATGATCAATGTCGAGTTCGATGGCGAAAGCGGTGCCCTGCCGAAGTCGTTCGATGCCAGGGATCGCTGGGGTGGCCTCATAGGCGAAGTGATGGATCAAGGAAACTGTGGAAGCTCCTGGGCGATATCCACTACGAGTGAGTCGAATTTTATGTACTAAAACGACCCCCACCCCACCTCTCTCATCTAACTGCCCATCTCAATTTACATGTAGAGTCTTGTGCACGCGAGTGTGAGTGTTTGTGTGTGTGTGTGTGTGTGTGTGTGTGTGTGTTTGAATACATTATGGAACTTCTTCATTCAACATAACTTATTCGTTTGAATACACAATTGAACCCCCTTATTCAATGTGATTTATTGAAGTGTAGGATTGGGATGTGAGCGGTTAACCCTATATAGGACTGCATAGGGATGGGGAGGGGGTGTAGGTTTGTATTAGACTATGTTTTTTCGTGTGTTTGCGTGTGCGTGTGCGTGTGTGTGTGTGTGCGTGTGCGTGTGTGTGTGTACGCGCGTGTAATTTCGTGAACAAATTCAAGATGTATGTTAGAATTTTCGGTTCACCCGACTACAGTAATTACGTTTTATTTTGTTGTTTTTTTCAATAATCTTCATTTGATTTCTATTTATTGCTAATATCATATTGCTTGTATACTTTCACGATAAATTAAGTGTAAAATGACAGTAATCAAATAAAGATTATTTGGGGAAGAAAGAAAGGAAGTGTGTGTGTGTGTGTGTGTGTGTGTGTGTTTGAATGTATTTTTACGTGATTACCAAAGGAAGCACCTCGGTGCCTTTGAGAAAGCAGCAACAGGACAGATCGCTTAGTTGCATGTCTCCTCCGAAAAGGCCAGGCAATAGGGAAGGATAAAACGCTTTGCCTATTTTAGAGGACACTGCACCTCCTGCAGTGCTACCAGCGACGGGACTCAACCCAGGGACCTAACAAATGAGAGTACATGGCCTTATCCACTAAGACACAGTCCCTGCTGGAAAGAACACAGTGTCCCACAGTGTGAAAAAAGAAATATGTGAAACACAGTGTGAACATTTTGTGAACACAGTGTGAAATCTCTTCACATAGTTGAATTTGAGCTTTTTAACATAGTGAACACGGTATTAAACAAGCACTACTGTGGGAACACTGTGAAAAAGCACATCACACTGTGAAATCATTTCACACTGTTGAATTTGAGCGTTTTCACACAGTCGACTATGTGAGCATATTGAGAGCACACTGTTGGACACTGTGTTCTTTCCACAGGGATGGCCCATGTACGTTCCAAACACAGCAAAGAGTATAGTCTAGCTTCCAGACCATCTGCTATATATATATTTTTTTGCTTCCTAGAATATTAACTCCCTCTGTAACGACGACAAAAGAGGTTGCAGAGTGAGCTGGTCGATATAAAGTACTGAATATAGCAAAAGCGCCCTCGCCATGAAGCCAGCGACAGTGTCCGAAATACACGTAGGCTTAGTGATCCAGGCGAAAAGAAAAACAAACATGGGTTGGAAGGTGATTACCGGCAGACCAATTCCGACTAGAAATATCTCTTAATCTCCACATTCTCTAAATCGAGAACAATTGCAAAATGTCTAGAATGAAAGTAGCACGCAATTACACCAGGCGCCATACACAAGACAAGTGAGTCTATTAGAGATAACTCATATTCATCTTGGATCTACGCAATCTGTAGATCTATCTGGATTATCCAAATGGAAAGAAAATACGTACAAACACAGTCACGGTGCTCACCCTCAGCTCAGACTAGTCCCAATTAACACGATGTTAGAAATTTCATATCGACTTTCTGCATTGAGAATTAAACCAAATAGCAGACCAAAACATCGAGAATATAGTGCAGGTCCCAACACAATACATGCCTACACTCTAGTATGACTGTAGCTTAGTGTTATTTGTACACGTACTAGTGCTTACATAATTATTGTCTGCAGCGTCTTGCGGTGTTTTTGCTTTTGTGGCCCTCAGGCGGGCGAGTGTCAATGATGTGTGACGTCACGGAACCTCGGCTACATACGAGGATCCGTTGAGGGATGTGATTTTGTATGGGCCTACAAGACATGGAAGCTATACAGACCATGTCGCATAGTAATCAGGTATCATGCTTCAAAGTTAGAGGAAAGTTTTAAACTTATCAGATTCAATTATGTGGCTTTTCTCTTTCATTCTTTTTGTTAGCAAAATAATTATGGAGCACAGTAAATGTGAACCATATCAGACTATATCAGATAGCACAATGAGAAGAAATAGCCTGGAATTAATCATGATGTGATTTAACAACAGGAGTAAAAATATACTCATTACATGCAAAATCAAAGAAACCCACCCCAAAGCGATCAAATCGCCGTTTTCACTCACTGCTGTTTGTGTAAGGCCTATACTTTCTGCTTGTTGTTCTTCTTCGTCTCCGTCTTTTTATTGTTGTTTTTACTCCGTTTCCGCTTTTCCTTTTCTTGTAGCTGTGAAAACATGAAAGGGACTCCAAAATCTCAATAACAGTTCCCTTTGACAATAATATTCGTTTTCCAAACTTTACCGGCGCTATCAGGAGCTTCTGTCCCTGTTTTTTTTTTTCTACAAGATGAACTTTCAGTAAGGTTATGTTGTCCGTGTAAGAGAGAGAGAGATGGGGGGGGGGGGGGGCTGGAAAAAAGAGAGAAATAGAAAATGCATGGCTTTTATCTGAAAACAATCGTTCCCTGGATCGCAGGTGTGGCATCCGACAGGTTAGCTATTCAGTCGGAGGGAAGGGAGCGTATCCGGTTATCTGCCCAGCATCTGCTCTCCTGCAACCGGGTCCAGGGTCAGCTAGGGTGCGGCGGCGGGAACCTGGATCGCGCCTGGTGGTTTATACGCAGAACGGGGTAACGTGTTCTGTTTATTGATGTATTGTGATGGAGCTATCCGTAATAGGGCTCATTTCTCCATGTTCACTTTGGCGCTGATGATCAAAATGACTGAACCTTAAATCAGACAGGGAAAATTTCTCTCTGTTATGTGATATTACGTGAAGATTCAGATTCTTTATTAAAGTTGCTTATCGCATTTACGCCTTCATCAAAGCTTTTTGACTGCTATCCCCGCCCATTTGGTATATAAATATCATAATGTATGATGAAAAAAAGTGCAGGACAAAGGATATCCTAACCGCTAACGTTTGGAATGCTGGCTTTAATAGTCTCACTTCAGGACGCTTGTCATGAAAATTGATTTGTTCTAAATAACATGTAGTGATATCATTGCACTAGGTTTCAGGAGGATTGTTCTTTCCCATTACGTGATGTTCTGGTGTTTGTGCAAGTCTAGTAATCTGTCTGTGTAGTCAAGTTTGTTACAATGGCATTGAATGGCAGCCAATGATGTAGAGTAACTGCCATGCTTTCTCTTCTGGGGTATTCGTCGGGGGAAATTAGGCTCCCATCTCAAGAATGCTACCCCTACCGGAGCGGGATGTCCGAGGACACCGAGATGGATCAGCTCCCGTGTCGCAAACCTTACGTTTGGAGCCCATGTCCCGAAAGGGGCGTGACGTCGGCCTACCTTCGGTCCACGCCCCCATACGTTATCGCCCCTAAGGTGAAATATTTACTACCCTGTGATGTTACTCATTTTTGTCTTCTCTTTCTTCTCTTCGCTTTTGCTCTTTTTTTAAAATCTATTTGGGTGTACCGCGATATCTTATTATGTCATGTAGCACAAAGGTGCTTTTAGGAAACACAGTTTAATATTCCTTGAAAAAGAGTTTATTGCAGATGCTAGTAGGTGAATAAGAACACCACTGATGAAAGCATATGTTATTATTAGCTTATTATCACGTCTAGGACCCTAAAGAGGAATAGGCATCTGCATCAAACTGTCGTGTGGCCAAGACATAAAAAGATTTTTTATCTCTCCATCAGTCAGATGTTCGTGAAATGAATGAAAACAAAATCTTCACATTATTGCATATCCGCAATGTATCAAACTGTGTGAAGTTAAAAGTGTCGGTACATGAAGAGTTCTTTAAACTCTTTTAATGATGATTGGTTGGTATCTGTACGGGAAACACCTTCAAGACACAGTTTTCTGCCTTTATATATATATATATATATATATATATATATATATATATATATATATATATATACATAACGTAAATTCACTTATGTCACAATCCTATTCATGTTTCCCCTACAGGAGTCCGACATAATGCAGGAAATCTACAGAAATGGACCTGTTCAAGGTACTGTTCCATATCAAGTTATTACTTAGTATGCAGCGCAGGAAACGAATATACACTTTACAAACTAGAAACGCGTAAGGCATTTTGAAGTATGTGCACTCTAAGGCTAACAATTTTTTATGTTTCTCTTTTTTTTGTTATCATTATTATTATCATCATCATTTATAAGCAAAAATCGAGGCATTGTTGCCTCAAAGATAATTGTTACTCCCACAGACTTTACATGTGACATTTCCAGGAAATTTATTATCAATATGCGTAATGCAACACTGTCACAGTTGGAGGTTTCTTTCTGTCTGAGAAATAAATGAATAAATAAATTAAAGCAAAGGGGAGGGGCTCTCAGAATGAATTTTTTCACAACATAATTATATTCGAGAAAGTGAATGTTCCCAAGTACACTTTGTCGTTATTGTTTATTGTTGCTAAGCTGTTGTTGTCGTGTCGATTTTCTCTTTTTTTGTTGTTGTTGTTGATCCTTTAACTACAACACACACATAATGTATACCGCAAAATTGTTTTCCTCATCAGTGTCAGTGATTTATGCTGTTGTTGTTGTTTCTTATCATTGTTAGCTTTCTATGGTGTTAAACCCATTGCTCTACCCCGGCGAGCTGCCCTTTATATAATCGGCTTTATTTCTACTTTCTTGTGCTTTTCAGCGACTTTCAAAGTGAAGAAGGACTTCTTCGTCTACAGGACCGGGGTGTACAGGCACATTAAATCCACCGTCGCAGGGGACGAGTCCGACCCGAACCAAGCGGGCTGGTTGTCCGTCAAGATAGTGGGTTGGGGCGTCGATGAAACTGACCCGCGTCGACCGATCAAATACTGGGTAACGTGAATTTGCATTCAAAATAAATACGATTATTGCAAATCTAATCTGTCTGTTTTTTGACATTTTTATAGGTAGGGCTACCTATTTTCAGCGAGGTTCCTGAAGTTCGAACGAAAATTGTTTTTCTGGTCTATTTTTTCTGGTCTATGAAAAGCGAACCACGAAAAAATTAATTTCTAGTACTTTTAGGTTTTAGCATTATGTCTAAACAATAACTGAGAGAGCCAATAATTCTGTATGGTAAATTCCCACTTTTTTTTTACTTTTTACCTTTTAGCATTCAATATTGCGATGTCAGGAAACGTCGTAGACGCAACGCTGTTCTATGACAACGTCAATGACATGACTATTTCAAAAGTGAAGACATACTTTGATATTTCGATTGGTTTTGTGCTTCGTTTTCTTTTGTTTTTATAAATGAGTGAGCATCTCCTCACCGTTCGTCTATTGGGGGACATGATTAAACATCACCTATTACCAAGTAATTGAACACATGTCACTTGATTCATTTTTCTTTCTTCCTTTGTTTTTGTTTTTTCCTGGTTTCGCCACCTGTATCCATTCCTTCATAGCTTGTTGCCAACTCCTGGGGGCGCTCTTGGGGTGAGGACGGGATGTTCCGTATCGTTCGAGGGGAAAACGAGAGCGACATCGAGTCCTATGTGCTCGGAGTCTGGATGCAAGTCCACACGGTGTGACAGCATGAACCCTGAGTCACCTGATACTGACGTCACACTCCCTAAAAAAGTCATACTTTAAAGTAATCATACAGAGTTGGTTAAGACGACACTTTAGGTTTCTAGCACTTTTTGGTGAGATGAGAAACCTCTTTTGAAATATGAAAGAGTATGTAATTCCAAGAGGGATTCAACGTGTATTTGAGGGACACTGGTCTTGAAATTTCATTTTCATTTTCATTTCATGGCTGAGATATCCAAAAACAGAGCAATCCTGATAAAAAGTGGGACCCACCTATTATTAGGATTTTGCCTTGTTTTTGGATGTCTCAGCCATTCCAAAACCATTTTCATCATGTAAACTTTGAATCGTATAGTATGCTCTGTATTATTTCATAAGTGGTTTCTTGGTATCACGCAGAAAGTTAAAAGCCCAATTCTCATCTCCACCAATACTACACAATCCCTGTGACGTCATGCATTTCAGCACGAATGGTAATGACGACAGAAGCAACAGAAGCTAAAATCAAAGAAAATAGGTTAAACACCTGTGAATTGACATGTCTAGCCTGAGAACAATGTTTTTTTTTCGTACCCCCCCCAAAAAAAAAGAATAACAAAAATAAGCCATATAACCCTCATCACTCCTTTGAGTCAATTGGATGAGGCTGAAAATTCCTCTGCAAAATGCACCTCATTTGAAGGCTAGATACGCTTCCTTTTAAATCCAGTGGAACTACATTTCTTTCAGCGTAGATCCAGAAAACACCTGATATTTTTTAGTGATATGGCGGAGTTTGAGGAGATAACGCCACACCCCCCCCCCAAAAGGTTTAAACTGAAAGTAAGGTGTTCTATAAAACATGAAAGACATGTTTCCAGTATATTTGAACACGCTATCACGAATTAGTCATAGGTGTGAATCCTATGACTTAATATTACTGGGTTTAGTATACTATGTTTAAAAAAAAATGTTCACATTTGTGTGTGTTTATACATCTCTTAGCAAAAACTCCTCTCTCTATTTCACTTCGCTTTCTACGAGCATCGTTAACACAAAGCTTAACAATTGGTTAACATTTGGGGGTAATGAAATATGCAGCTTATAGCATCATTCATAACAGAGCGTGGGTGTATTTTCTACTGCGTTCGGAGAAAAGTAATCTCAGTGCATGGAATACAGTTGTGTTGTAAAGCTAGACTTTGGCAGTTGATGAACGAGAAACTGAAATGCGCATTGTACTATATTAAGGAAGATGAGAATAGCAGTACTTTTATATTAACCGGAAAATGTAAGGCGCATACACTTGTACCTTTTACGATGTTAAGATACCCTTTTCCTGTTGTATCTGTGAAGTTTTTTTTTTTTTTTTTTTGGTTTTCTTACTGCTGTAAGTGTATACCTACATGTACCTGTGTGATTATGCATTTTGTTTATATATCGCTTATATATTATATTATGTATGTTCATATATCATCAGATCTATCATAATTATATTTTCTGCTTGCAAAGCGCGGGTTATGTAAGTATCCACTACAGTAGACCTGTAAGTACTGAATGGCATCTTGAACTTGAAAAGATTCTGAAGCAATTTTCTACCGCTGACATTTGTATAACACGCCGGTATATAATGATGCTGATATATATCTCATAGACCTGAACCATAGAGGCGATTGACGTACGAACTTAATATCTTGTTTGATGTTGTATAATGACGTAGTTATTATCTTAGCGAAGTTGCCATATATTAGCATGTACATGATATAAGACATGATGATACACATTATGCTGCATACATTTTCATGATTTTTCCTTTATCACCCCATTCCAGGTCAAATTTGGAGAATTTGAAAATCTATTTAGAAAGAATGCAAACAATAGATCTGCCCGTTAGACTTTGACTTTTCATGGATACGCAAAATGTCATTATTGATAATTAGTGTGAGTTTTACATATCGGAGCGTAGGAGAAAAAATAGGAAGGATTTAGTTATGTGAAACTCTTTTACTTTACTATCATTATCTTTTTGAAGTGATGATATCATGGTGTACTCTTGTCCATTAAATTGCACAGCACTTTTTGAAGGAATCTTCTTCTTTCTTAAGTCATTAATACCTGCATTATTACCATACGGAATCACGTTTAACATGATAAGGAAAGACATAATCTCGTCGATATTGTGATGGTTCTGAGGGATCTTACACGCCATTCCTCAAAAGAAATCTTCTAACGACAAGATTTGTAATTATGTTTATCTTAAAAGGACTCTACAGTGTTGGTTGAGGTAAGGATTCAGGTTCATAATTCTCTTTTTTTCGTGAGATAATGAGAAACCTCTTATGAAATATGAAAGAGCATGTAATTTCAGAAGGATTCAACATTAAGATGAAAATTTGCCTTGAAATGGCTGAGACATCCAAAAAAGCGATCCTAGTAAAATTGACATTGCCACGACTTTTATTACGATCTGTTTGTTTTACCTTGTTTTTAGATATCTCAGTCATTTCAAAACCGATTTTCATCAAGTAGACTTTTGATTCCCCTTAGAATTGTATGCTCTTTAACATTTCATACAGTGATTTCTAAATATGTCGCAAAACGTTACAAGCTGAATCCTCACCTCCACCAGTGCTGTACAGTCCCTTTAACCGATTTTCTGTTCGATTTGCACATTCTGGTGCGATATGTCTAGAACAAAGCTGAAAATAAGTAGTAATATTCATGAGGCTTTTTCCCTGCAGGCTTTCACGGTGATGGGTCAGGTTTAATATACTTTTTATCATAAATGTTGGTGTGTATGTATACAGCTTATATATATATATATATATATATATATATATATATATATATATATATATATATATATATAGTAAATGAATAATGAATTAGTAAATGCATGTATATATATATATATATATATATATATATATATATATATATGTATATATATGTGACGGAAGGAAAACTTGCAGTATAGACGTTGCAGTGATGTTCAGTCTTGCCTTTATTCCCCGAGCTTTCGGCTATTTCACTAGCCTTTTTCAAGGGCTTGATGAGACATAACATAAAAGCAAAATAGCAACGTCTATACTGCAAGTTTTCCTTCCGTCACACATATACCAATGATGCAGTACCCACCACGTACGAGGCCAAGCCCGCTTCACATCATACATACATACATATATATATATATATATATATATATATATATATATATATATATATGGAACTATGAAGACAGAAGATGTCGCACGATGCCGGCTGGTGGTAGAAGCTTTCGACCTCGGGTCTTCGTCAGCTTTATCGTCTGTTTATACAAAATGGAATAGAGGTTTTGAACATAAAAAAAATCATATGGAGTAATGAACATGATACACTGAGTATTGTTTCAGCATGAATTAACAACTTCAGAACATACTTGGCAACGACGAAGCTGACGAAGATCTGAGGTCGAAAGCATCTACCACCAGCCAGCATCATTCTTCCCAAGATGACAAAAGCGTCCAGTAAAAATATCAGCATCATCCCACTTTATATATATTTAATGGGTGTGTACGCGTTTGAGTGTGTGTGTGTGTGTGTGTGTGTGTGTGTGTGTGTGTGTGTGTGTTGACAAACACGTACCTTCTAATAGGTGTCACTGTTAAATTACCACTATGTATAATGTTGTTATGAATGAAATAAACTCAAACTCATACAAATTGTTCCTCACATCCTGCACTGCGCAGTGACGTAGAGCAGCGAGATCTTGATTCTCGACGCTATTAACGATTAAAGATGCTAATGACGTCCCTCCTCCCGCGTTGGACGACTTGGGTTCCTTGGCTAAGCAGCTATCACGCTCATGCGTATAATAGCTTTCTTTTCTTTTCGTTTCTTTTCTTTCTTTCTTTCTTTCTTTTGTTTTCGCCTCTTTTTTTTTTTACTTTAGAGGATTATCGTCGTGAAATAAAATCCAGCAATACATTGTCTATTTTCCAAGAAAATGAAGAACGGTGAATGTTGAAAATGTCAGTTGCAAGTTTTCATCACACGCCTAGCTGTCTGCCTCTCTGGGGAGGCAAATTAAGTTCTGAGGACACCTTCTGTCTTCCCTTTTTCTTACGTCATCGTCGTCATTGACATCTTGGGGATTATTCTGAGTGCCGCTGTACGATGTCTTCCGACCTTAAAGGGGATGGCTAGTAACTGATCAGTGGGAATCAGTGGGAATGCTTGGGGAATGGTTGTTCCAATCCTTGTGGGATTCATTTAAGAGTACATTATATATCTATTGTTGTGTGAAAATTATTTGCTTCAGAATGGTCTTATATTCAAGTAATGTGCAGTTTAATGTTTCCAGGACAGCATGCCTGTACAGTGACGGGGCATTAAACTGCACATCACTTGAAAATGAGACCGTTCTGAAGGAAATATTTTTCACACAACAATAGATATATAATGTACTCTTAAATGAATCCCATAAGAATTGGAACAGTCATCCCCCAGCATTCCCACTGATTCCCACTGATCAGTTACTAGCCATCCCCTTTAAACACAACCACGACTGTCCGGAGATTACAACGATTGTGTGAATAAGCGGCAGCAGAATAGATTTGTGGCAACTGTCGCGTCAGCCTGTCTGTCAGTCAGTAGCCCAATGCAATATTTACAATATACATACATAATGATTATTATTCATTCATTTATTTTTGTTTTTTATAATCATTATCCTGCAGGTTTAGCCCATTCAGTTGTACAAAACTGTTTTCCAAAACCACACTGCAGTTTCACATGGATTAAACTATACATCATGATACATCTAACATACACTCATGTACATTAGTTACACATATCAAGTTATATTATATTATATACAACTGGAGAGTGATTAATAAAGCAATATACATGTTTCATGCAGATACAAAGTCAGAATATCAAATTTGGTAGTTGACGCTTAATGAAACCAAGATATCTGCATAAACTCAACAAAAGTTTTTAAAAAGATAGAAAAAGAAGATAAGAAACCCATCTGCATCCGTGGAATGCACATTGATGTGCGCTAATGCTTTCTCTCAAATCAAAAAAAAAGTATAAGGAAGGACGTGATGAACATTACAAGGGAGAGCATTCTACAAGATAGCTGCGACAAATGCAGACGATTTATTTTTTTCTATTCCGTCCTTGTGCGCAATATATATATATATATATATATATATATATATATATATATATATATAATACGCCTTAATTTGTATAGGAAGCCCATTAACACTCATGTTGGAAAGATTATAGATCCGACTGTAAAGATCAATCTTATAAGTAAGACGATCTGGGACGATCTTATGGCGGTTAACTGCAATTTTTGATACAAGTCGTGTACGTGTTTTCTACTGTGTCGATACAAGAGTCACAAATGCAATTGACTATCATGTTCTAATTCGATCTTCAACGCATTGGCAAAAAGTAAGAAAGAAAATGAGATAATTACGTCAGTGTAAAGATGACATGTGAAACGCGCGATTGTGTATAATGTTTTTGTGATCTTCCAAATTCAGTACCCGTATCCCGTCTAAATCCAATCGTTATGGTGGCTGCTCTCAACTTTCGCTTATTTAACTGGGCGTATTTTCATCTGCGTCTTCTTAAGCGCCGTCGTATAGCCTTTCCACGCGGCCCAGAGGATGTTGGTGACGTCCGCTCCGCGAGGCCGGCCCCGGTAGACCCCGTTCAGGTTGCTCTCGAAGCATCCGTCGTACCACCAGGCCCCCTGAGCCGACGCGGCGCACTCTTGCTCCGAATCGCGGTCCCGAGTCGCGAATTGCTTGTTGCCATGGTAACCGAGAGAATCCCCTTGATGATACCAAGGAGTGATGATGGAGGGATTGGTAGGGAGATCAGATGAACAGGGAATGAAAGAAGAGAGAGAAGGATGGGTGAGAGTAGAACATAGTTAAACGGGGATTTGATTTGATTTGATTTCTGCTTCTGTCACAAAATAAAAAAAAATAACATCGTAAAGCATTCCTCCAGTGTAATCATAATTCTCAAAATTCGATTACAAAGTCATATATACATATATATAATTATATATATATATATGTATATATATATATATATATATAAATTATAATAGTAATAATAATAATAATAATAATAATAATAATAATAATAATAATAAAGTCACAACAGAGGAATGCAGGGAATGCATTAATAGCCAATCTTGATTTAATGAATAATCCAAATTTTCGAGGATCCTTCCTCTTCTTCTAGTACTGCCAATACGCGGAACAACTACAATATATATAAATTATATATATATATATATATATATATATATAGATATAGATATATATGAAGTATATATATATATATATATATATATATATATATATATATATCTGTATATCAATAGTGATGTGAATGCTGCAAACATAAACACACACAGATTTGTCCTCATGAACATATCATGTATTTACATGTGTATATCGCATTTGCAATTGTATCTATATTCACATTCATATTCATATACGAGTTCAGGTTCAAGGTCTTTACCGCAAGTTATGTGAGCTATTTACCATTGGGAGCAGTAACTCAAAAAAATGTCAAATCATCATGTTTGATGCGTATTCATAATTCAATATTAATGTTTCACAAAACACCATAGTTCAATAAATGTTACACAAAACAAAAATCTCAATTATGCCGCAAATGTAAGGAGATATCACAAATTTTCTCAATAAACCGTGACGGTGATGGTTTATTCCAGAAACTGTTTTTAATAAAAATTACATTACATAATACTTAACAATGATAATGCTGATTAACGTTTTCACGTTTTTTTAATCCCTACATCACATTTTATACTCAGTATTTTGAAGCACTTTTAAGCTGTTTTATTTTTTCACCTGCTAGTGTTAGGAGGGGCTATAAGTTCAATTTGCATTTAATAGGCTGAGCAGACGTTCGGACTCCAATAACATTATGGATGAGAGAAACCCTCCTATCACCCCACCCCCCACCACGCCCCACTCGCCCCCTTCTTCCCTTCTAGACACACAAACAATGATTTGCACAAAAAAAATAATAAAGGAGGAGTTAACACATGTATTCTGCATAACAATTCATCTTATGCTCGCAGCTATGCTCAGATGATGTGGGATTGAATGAAAACGGTGGCTCAATAATTCAGTGTCTATGAGAAGGGCTGTTTTGTTTTTCCTCAGAAAATTCAAAGGGTCGCACATCGCCTAAGCCCCCCCCCCCCCCCCAGTTTTTGTTGAGATGCAAAAATAATGTCTTTAACGGATGATCATACATTAATACCAAAAATCTGAATACAGAAACACACTCCGTCAGACTAAGACATTAATCAATGTTTTGTTTGTTTGTGTGTACGTGCATCTGTGTGTGTGTGCGTTTGTGTGTGCTTGTGTATGTATTTTTCTACAGCTCAAAATAGAACCATATACGAAAAATGTGCATTAAAGTTAAAAAAATATAAACTTAAGTGAGCAATAAAAAGGAAATATATTACACTTTTGACAGGTAGGCCTTTTGGTGATGAATAGATTGGAGGATGCAGGTGGGAAAACCCAACAAAAAAGAGAAGCTTGTATTCACTGTGGGTTCTACCAATTACATTATACAGTGTACATGCAAAAAAAAAAAAAACCAAGAGAAATGCGTTGTCACATTTATGCATGTCAACATAAATCTGTATTGTTTTAGAAGGTGGATGAAATAAATTTAATGTATAAATCCAGCAGAGACGAGACTAAAAAACAAACAAGATACAGGACAGGTACACGAGCTAAACCGAAATTAGAACAAGAACACTACAAACATTGATGTTTATCTTCAACACGCAATAAATTCCTTCGAATCTATCAAACTTTGCTACCAGTTGTGCTTATTCCTTAAACGTCACTTCAACAAAAACAATCCTACTAATTCTATCTTTATGTACGCGCGCGCGCGTGTGTGTAGCCCGTGTGTGCGTGCGTGCGTGTGTTATGAAACCTCTATTACGTTTTCTTGAGGAGTAACGTGTTTTTGTATTGTAATTACCTGCATCACCGTTGTAGGTCCCAATTAGGAGCTTGTACCCCGTGCTCTCGTCACCCAAGCGGAAGTAATCGTACTCCGCAAACTTCCGGTTGCCCTCGAAGTCTTCCAGATCGACCCGTAGGACGTAGTACGTCTGAGCCGAAAGGCGATGGATTTTGTCATTCCCGAGCCAGTGCTCGGAGTTGATGTTCCCGAAACCGTGCTTGTAGTCGTTCCAGTCCCGGAAGAAGGTGACACTCCCGTCTTCCCGATTTTGAATGACCTGGGGAGGGGGGGGGGGGGGGGAGTGGGGGGGGGACGAAGAATATTAGTCGAAAGAATATCGGATCAACACGTTGAGTGGGCGAGTTTTGACATGACAAAAACACATTGGAAAGTCTCTGTTATTGTACCTGTGCTCCACATTGCCTCACTTGGCAACCGCCTAAAGAAAGCACGTGACTCTTTTCGTACCACACTCCAAGTGTTGTCACATTCTCGAACTTGAAGTCAACTACTCCATGGTAACCCTTAATCGAATACTTCGCGGTCCTTATTTTGCGACGGAGGCTTCGAGGTGCAATGAGGTGGTTAGGCCTACTCTTTGAAACTGTGTTAGGTGCCAAAATACCTTTCTGTCGAAATCAATATACCTCGGAGAGTTTAGTTTAAAACAAACAGACATCACGCATCCCCTTGGTAAAGTTGTCAGTTTTTCTTGTCCTTAAAGAGATGTATAGTTTTGGTTGAGATAGGGATTTAGATCTTAACTAAAGTCTTCTTGCGAGATGATTACAAAACCACTTATATGAACTATTAACTCAAAGAGCATGCAGTTCTAAGAGAAATTGCAAGTTTTTTCTATGAAAATTGGGTTTAGAATGGCTATGATATTCTAGTACAAATCAAAACAAAGTGGTCATAAAGGGATGTAGCTCCCACCTTTTATGCACAGTACACACAGAAAACAGAAAGTTTTCTTTATTCGTTTTTGTTTCTTACAGCTATGGTGATTTTTGTTTCGTTTGTTTGTTTGTTCGTTTGTGTTTTGCCAAACAACATGAAGGGTCTAATAAACCAACTATCAGGTGGCACAAAGCTACTCACCGTCCAACCACCGCCGTCCGTGTCCATGTCACAACGCACGTAAAAAGGATCACCGTTGTCCTGGGGATATATGAGAAAGCGTCCGCTAGCGGTTTCACCAAGTTCCATAACTTGAGCGCAGTCTCGAGGCATCAGCTTCTCTGTCAGTGAATAATTCTCGCAGACTGCAGAAAAAAAAAATATGAAGAGGTTTTATTATCTCTTCTGTTCACATTCAAATTCATTCTTCTCGAAATCTAAGTCATTACATAAGGAGAAGAGAAAATTATATATATATATATATATATATATGTGTGTGTGTGTGTGTGTGTGTGTGTGTGTGTGTATTAACGAGGGGTATCATTATTATTTGTATAATTGTTATCAATATTAGTAGTAGTAGTAGTAGTAGTAGTAGTAGTATTGTTATTATTATTGTTATTATTATTATTATTATTATTATTATTATTATTATTATTATTATTATTATTATTATTATTATTATCATAATCAACATCATCATCATCATCATCATTATCATTATCACTGGTTGTAATTACTGGTTGTTACCTGAAGATAATCATTATACAATGTGTATCACAAGCATACATTTTCATTGAATTCTTTGCCCTGTGAAAAAAGATAAACGAATAAAAAATATATTATTAACTGCATCTCCTGACGTGGGAATAAAATTATGTCAAAATGGCTTTATGCAAAAGAAAAAGCCCTCTTGCATGGAGGTTTCCAGCGTATAATGGGAATTTGCAATGTTGTTTAGAATATGCGAGACCGGATGAATGAAAACTCCCGACGAAGATTTAAAAGATTGGATTTATACGTTTCTATCGTTTATATACTCGAAAAAAAGACGAGAAATTTGACATAGAATCTTCCGGTCGCTGCAAAGTTTACTTTTGAGTCAGTCAAAGTGACGGGTAGGAGAAGATCTTTGACCTCATACCCCATAAATCAGACGAATAACGGACACATCGCGAAATAGACGATCACATAGCAATACACATGTTAACTGCGTTCAATTTTCGAGCATAGTTAAAGGGAAATGAAATCTAGATAAACACGTGGATTGATTGAATTCAAACTTTACTCAGGTGTTCCACTGTAATTTCTCGGGGTGTTTCATCAACGTTTGTCAGCGCTGACAATCACCGTAGTAACAGTCAGTGACCAGAGCATCTCATCCAATCAAAACCAAGGATTTTGCTGAAATTGTTAGCGCTGACAAACGTTGATGAAACACCCCGAGAAATTACAGTGGAACACATGAGTAAAGTTTGAGGAAAATCTGACAGTCCTTTAAAAAGGTTATGATTTTTTGAGTTGTTACGGTTTCGCTCCCGCCATCGCTAGAAGAGTTAAAAGACTTCAACCATTAGCGATGTCACAGTAAGACAATATATATCAAGAGAATTTGACACAAGCCATTTTCCCTTTTCCATCATAATGAAAGAGCACTTGGCGATGACTCTTTCAGAAGACAAGGGGAAGAATATTACCCTCATTTTACGATCATATTGACAATCAGTTGCAGTAAAAACAACTCGGGCCGTTAACGATCGCCCCGTCACTGTACAGGCATGCTAACCTGGAAACATTAAACTGCACATACATTAGATCATTCTGAAGCAAATGGTGTTCACACAACAATAGATACATAATGTACTGTTTAATGAATCCCACAAGGATTGGAACAATCATCCCCAAGCATTCCAACTGATTCCCACTGATCAGTTACTGGCCATCCCCTTTAAGTCGTTGTCTTATGTTAAGACAGCACTTCCAAGATGATGTACTCTTCTCATCTGGCAGTCGAGTTACCGAAAATTTGTGAATTAATAGCTTTTGGGCGGTTTGTCCCATTTTCCTCAAACTTCACTAATGTGTTCTGCTGATATTATGGCTGCATTAATTTACTCAATTAGACATTGAATATTTGAGTTTCATTCCCCCGTATAATAAGACACTAGGGATAGATACAGCGCTTGTAGGGGTATAAGACATGAAATATTGGCAATCACTGCCATACCCGGGGGATAGCTTATTTTCTCTTTAGATACGGAGATGCCATGGTAGAAGATATCGTTGCTCATTACTGGTCTCAGCGGCATCGAAGCCGAAGCGTGTTGATTGTTAGGCACACATAACAGCGCTTACACTTGGATGATCAAGTCTGTCCTTTATTCCGTGTTTTTTTTTTCTCCCCTAATTCCACCACAATCATTGTCAAAATAACAGCTTTTACGCCCCTCTCCCTCTCCCTCTCCCTCTCTCTCTCTTCCTTCTCTCCCTCCCTCCCTCCCTCCCTCTCTCTCTCTCTCTCTCTCTCTCTCTCTCTCTTTGCTCGCTCTCTACACAATGTGTGGGTTTATTTGAATGGTTACAAGATATTAGTGAGTAAAAGCTTAGTTACTGTCGTAAAACAGCAGTAATAGCATCATCTATAGTGCTTCTAGCAGGCATTGCATTATAACACACAGGCTGTAAAAGCGTTGCGCATGAAGGAAATAAATACAACATGGTGATTTTTTTTAATGACTACAGAAAGTACATTCAAATAAGTTTGTAAGTACATAACTCAGGGTCTAAATTCGCCATAACTACGAACAGTGGAGATTTAGGGTGATGAATAATTGAATTGATCAAGATATAGGCAGATATGTCCTGCACAGTCTGAAGTTGAACCCAAAAATGAAGACTCCGTGCATTGAAAAGTCTGCTTATCGTATAGGATCTAGGTGCTATGCCGAAAGGGTATGACATAAACATATTTCAATCCCGAATGGAGCTGTCTCGGTTGATGAGTCTGTTGAAGAGACCACTGCATAATCAGGACTACTCTACTATTCTATCACTACTATATTTCTACTACTACTAGGCTACTCATCATCATCATCCTCACCCTCATTATCATCCTCATCATCATCATCATCATCATCATCATCATCATCCTCACCATCATAATCATCACCATCACCATCATCATCATCATCATCATCATCATCATCATCATCATCATCATCATCATCGTCATCATCACCATGGTAAGGATGACAAAAGATAATAATAACAATGATGAATGTACCAATCGTGAAAATGATAAAGTGAAGAATGATGGGGATCATCACGTATTCATATTCTGGCTTTTTTTTTTTTGGTTGTCCTATGTGCCTTGTGATTCCCACATGCATACTGTTCTGAAGGAGAGGTTAACTTGCATTTTCCAGCCTCTATCGCACTATACTCTGTATACAAAAAGGAAGAAAACCTGCCTCTGGCGCCCTTGGCAAATAACACGAGATAAGCACTATCATTGTATTATTCTCTCCGATCCCTTACGCTTGTGTTGTGTTTGAGTGCGTGTTTGAGATTACGTTATTATACTTTATATTGGAAAAGCCCATGGATACGCCGTCTGTACGGCACTCACTTTTTTTTTCATGACTGCATCAAAGCAGTGAACTTGAAATCGTTAATAGTCGATTGTTGACTGATATTGTGCAGTACAGTTACTGTACCAGTACGATAGGCGTTGCATGTACATAATACAATGATGTCTAATGGTGGAGCAACGATTAAGTCTTATAACGTTGACGAGGTGATCCTATAGCATACCAAAGTCGTCTATAATTAAGTTATCATGCATAATAAACGTTATATCAAACGAATACATTCGCTGAGGATGAAACATGCTTGTACATTATCGCATGGAACACCCCTATCTTTAGAGGCATAGCCGGAGAATAATTATACTCGACGTTTCCACGTGAAATATGTGTAATAAGAAATGATCTAAGCTCTTGTTTCCTTTATTTTGTTTTGTTTTGCTTTAGGTTTGTTTTCCCTCTAATTCTCTAGTGAAATGACAGAGATAAATTATGTCTGAACAAGGGAAACCTGCTTAGTTGTAAACACTTCCTAGCTAGAACATAACCTTTACAGACCTTTTAAAGCTTTATCACGCATCATGCGTGTATCACAATTTTTCAGGTGCAAAATATTGCGAGTGTGTGGATGTTGCCTTATAAACCTAACACTCTTGGGTACAGTCTATCCACCTCCTCTGCAATCTCATCGTTGAAGGTGATATTTTGATTAAAATTCAATCCTGACTATTCATCAAAACAAAGCTCTTGTAGTCTGCTCTCTTATATAATACACCAAAAGACACTTCTCCATGGTAATCAAAAACACGCGCTATAGTTTCGCGATGAGAGGTCAAGTATTTTTCTTCTCTCATCTCTCTCTCCCCTTCTCTTTTCTCTCTCCCCCTCTCTCTCTCTCTCTCTCTTTCCCATTCACATTCATAGTTTCGAGGTGTTTTTTTTTTCTTCTGAGAGTCTATGCTTCTTTCATATCTCTTTCAATCAAGGCGTATATAGATATCCTCGAGAAATAATAATATTGCAAACAAGAGGAGCATACAACTGTAGCGTGTGATGCCTTTCAAATAACGGAATTTTGTTATGTGTTCCAGTTCTTGGAATCCTCGACTTGCCTAAATTACACATCCAATGAATACCCTCTCGCCAAAGAAAAACAAAATGTCTCGTTAATCATGCCTTGTCTTGTATAGAAGCGGTAAATATGATATTTATGTCTTGAAATGTCATGTAATGAAGACATACTAAAGCCGCGTTTTCGTTTATCTGAAACCCGAAAACAGTTTTGGCAGCACAAAGCGACCCCATCCATCTTTGATAAATTTTCCCACCTCCGACGTCACAGAAATTTTCAAGAAGCGGCTGATGACGGCGTGAAAGGTCGGTTCAAACTGCGCAAAGTCAGTTTTCCCTTTTGCTGCCAGTCACGTTCGTTCCTTTCCTTCGTGTATAGGCAGGTGGGTAACGCATAATAGTCGCAATTAGACGGTATATTCAGGGAGGGGGTCCCACTTCCCTTGTATATTACACTCTTTCTTGCAGGAAGCAATAACAAAAGAGGACCCAACGTCACGTACCATGACCCCCATATGGTGGTACCGTAATTATTCCAGTGATTGTGATAGATCAATGCCCTCTCACACAAGTTCATTGACCCGAAAGTTTTCTGTGTTAATATAAAACATCGTCACAGTACGTGTGCTTCGACGGTAATGAACCACAACCTGAGCACTCCCATCGCCGCGCCGTTCTGAGTGACCGAGAGGTGGCGTCCTACCCGTTCTGTGTGTCAGCTGCATGTGCCAGCAATATTATTGTTAAACACGGTATTACGTCAACTTTCTTCAATAAGTAGGATTTGTATGTATTCATATTTCACGTATAAATGTAGGTACTGCTATTGACGCAGAGATCTACGACTTCTCGTATATAAAAAAAATAAAACAAATCAAAATAACAACAAAAACAAAAGATCCACAGGTATTATAATACTAGTACTCCTGAACTGAATTCCAAAGACAGATAATTTTCTTGATATATAAAGCTTTGCGATGATTAGGAAGTGCAACACTTATGTTAAACTCGAAGACATCCATCCATAACAGGCATAAACAATAATGATGGGGTAATTGGTAATCTATGTTGATCTCCTTTTCATTGCAGTCACAGAAGTGACAGTGACGTATAGCAAGCCCTCTTCATTTTCCGCACGTTTTGCCCTTCCTCCGTGACGAGTGCGTCGCGCGCGTTGAACACGCTCGCCCTCGTTTCCATGGTGATGTCAATACCTGTATGTTCACTGGACGTGAGGGGTACGAACAGGTGGCGCCTCCTCTACAAGTTTGTTTCACCTTAAGAGGTCATTGCACTCGCCCGCCCCACGTGGTGGGGCATGGGGGGGGGGGGGGGGAGAGAAGATAACTTGACAATAACTTGATGGACTTATCTTTACTACCAAGGAGTGGTGTATTGTAATACATGTTTAAAATTAGTTTCAAATGATTCGCTCTCTGTTTTAGAGACGGTAGAAGATGCCTGAATTATTTTAAGAATTTTTGTTCTTATCTAGTTCTTCCTTTGGTGCAAAGGACAACCCTGGGATAATTAACTTTGCGCTCGCTGACTTTTTATCAAAATTATTGCCATATGCTATTTTAGGCCAAACATTCTATACTGTCGCTAGTATAAAGTCGTATAATATACCACGGAAATAGGTCGCGAGTGCCTATGTGTGTTAAGTTGTACACGCATTTCAAATATACACTGATTTTCTCGAGCAATATTTGTGTGTTAGGAAAAAGCTGAAAAACATCTGTACCAAAAGGACCGTTGAATGCTGGACACACAGCAAAACAACAAAATCAGAGTTACATAATTCGAAGAAGAATTTATGAAATTTTATGCGCAAGACAAAACAATGGAAGTTGAGCTCACATGTTACGTCATTGTCAACTCTGTTTGCTTGGTCTTACCTTCGACATTTCATCGAACTTTGAAAATAGCAAGATATTCGGATCAGAATTTGGTCAGACATTTATTATCCTGTTCCTCATTTTAATTTTCTCCTCAAACAAACTTATTTCTTGGGTCTACACTTGCTTTGTCTGCGACTAGATAGGCAGCCTGCGTTAAGTCCGACAAATGGTGGCGCAGTTCAACTTGGGATTCCTGCAGACTAGACGAATAAACACTACATTTATATGAATGCTTTCAAATGCTAATACAATTACTGGATAAACTCACTCCGCTGACATGAGGAACAAAAATCAATACATGAATTCATCTAAATTATAAAATTATAAGATATAAAAGAACATAATTATTAAAGGAGACCTCCGAATGATTTTCAGATTTTTACATTTGAACAACTATAAATTACTAAATACTGAGGACAGAGTTTCAGAATTTGTGACAATTGGGATGAAGAATAAGAATATTTTCAAAATTTAGAACAAATTGCAACGAACAAGGATGATGACATGGCAGAGTCACCATAAGAATGCATGAGTTGGGGCTCATGGAAGCAGAACAAAAGAAGAACGCATGCATAGATTATACACAGGTGAACTCGCAAGCAAGCGGTATTGTAATGGAATTACACTGCTACATTTCTGAAATATGTGAACCTCCTATGTCATCATCCTTGTTCAGTGTAATTTGTTTAAGGTTTTTCAAAGTATTGTTTCTCTGTTCAAGAACCAGAATAAATTCCACAAATCTATACATGGAGCTGTTGATTTATGTACTACATGATGTGAAATTGTGAAATCGTTAATAATCAAATCGTCGGGAATGTCCCTTTAATGATGAATAACATTTACGAATAATTAAACCGCTAAAAACAAATAAACAGAAAAGTAAGAATAAAATGATATATGTAATAAAATAAGCAAACCAAGCACAAAGAACAAATGCAAACGAAACCATGCAGGAACAGGAAAAAAAAAATCAGCTGAAGTCAATTGTACTGAAGATCTTGGTTCAAACCAGTTGTAATGGCGCTGACAAGGACTTTTGTCTACCTGTCTTTCTCATGAGGAGCCAATCACAAGAGTTTCTCCTCAGGTGGTGTTCCTCGACTTTGTAAAGCATTATTTTATAGATTGGAGAGCCCTATTACAGATTCAGACAAAACTTTTTGAACACCTTTCTTGCACTGTAATTTCCGGGAGGTGGAAAGTGTCCAGAAGGGGCAGACGTCATTTATACTGGTGTCAACACTGTCCTTAATTGAAAGATGCAGAAAAATCCCAAACGGCAAGCTCTAAGGTTCCATGGCTCGACTCTTATCTAGATTTTTCGATCCTACGTATCAGATCAGCGATGTCAGCTGGCGACACGATGATTTATACAGGGTGGTTTCTGAAACGTGCCAACGCCTGTCAAATAAACGTTGACACCTATATACCTCTCTGTTTTGTTCTGCTTTCATCAACGCTGTCTCCTCGTAACAAGGTATATTGTTGACAGGTATGCAAGTTGCCATGGAAACAGCAATGTTAGTTGGGGCTGCATGTAAACCACGTCACACTCGTTTCAGTAATCTGGAAATTTGCGAGACTTCCATAGGTCGTGCTATAGCGTGGGAGTAAAGACTCCTGTTCGAAGCTAAACATTCTCTCTCTCTCTCCCTCCATCCCTCTCTCTCTCCCTACCCCTCCCTCTCTGCCTTCTCTCCATCTCTCTCCATCCCCTCCCCCACTCCACCACCCCCCCCCCCCTCTCTCTCTCTCCCTCTCTCTCTCTCTCTCTGTGCCTTTGTGCCCATAAGTGCGATGACCAAAATAAATGATTTGGGAATATAACGTGAGATTTTCCTCACGTTATACCAAAATCACAGTTTTAGGAAGCTGGTTCCTAGCTCTCATCGTGGCGCTTAACTTCCAACCATGCTCTCATGTTGCTGACCATAATTTGAAGAGGAGAGTAGCCTACGTCAACATTGATTGCGCAATCTTGAATTGCTTCGTGCCCCCCCCCCCCAAAAAAAAAAAATGAAATGAATAGATAAATTTAAAAAACAAACGGGCTCGACCTCAAGAAATAATGTTCCGGATTAGGTATACAAACACTGAGGAATGTCACAGTTGTGTGTCTCTAAATATGCGGGGAAAATCTCATGATATCATGTTACTCGTTGTCATTGGAACATACTGAAGAGAAGAGACAGACGGACCGACAAACAAAAACATAGAGAAAGAAAGAAAAGAAAGAGAAATTGAAAGAGATCGGAGAAGCAAAATGAGTAAGGACGGCCGCTTAAAATAATTTTACCCTTGAGAGATAGCGTTTTAGCATAGAAATGAAGTGGTTTCTTCATTAAAGTTTCTGTCACTTGGACATCCACCTCTATGTCAGCATCTTCTGTCCTCACTATTGTCTCAATTATATATATATATATATATATATATATATATATATATATATATATATATATATATATATATATATATATATATATTTACAATTATTATATATCACATATTCCCTTTTTTACCAGCTATCCTATAACTCTAGACGAAAATAAGTTGTTAAAGTCATTTCATCAGCGTGAGCTGATGAGTGGGATCAGGGCAAGGGGGGGGGGGGGCAAATCCAAAACAATGAAGGGAAGTCATCCATCATTTTTAAATGACAAATATTAGGACGTGATGAGCTTGAACGTGAAGAAACAAAAAATAGAACGCTCTCCTCCTGAAGTCCTTGAAAATGTTTACGCACAGATGTAATGCCATCCTAATCCAAGAGAAAATAACCCGTATTTGTGTTTCACTCGCACAAGAGATTAGTTTGAAAATCCATCGTCGAGATGGGAAGACTAGGGTAAGAGGGCAGTACGTGCAAATATGCAACTTGGAGGAGACTAGCCATAGAGTGTGCGGCGTTCTTTCACCTCTACCAAGGAGCTTATACCTCTATTATAACTTGTAACCACTCCCTTTGTTAAAGAGATGGTATATTATTGGTTAAGATGAGGATGCAGTCCTTAACTTTTAGCAAGAATCTTGGAAACCAAGTTAAAGAAAATGTTAAAGAGCATACAATTCTAAGAGGATTTCAAACTTCATTGGATAAAAATTTGTTTTGAAATGGCTGAGATATCCAAAAAACAAATTAAAACAAATATGATCCTGATGTAAGGTGGGTTCCCGCCTTTTATTAGGATTGCTTTGTTTTGGATATCTCCGCCATTTCAAAAACCAATTTTCATCAAATAAACTGTGATATCTTTTAGAAATGTATGCTCTTTCATATTTCAAAAATGAGGTTTCTCATTATCTAAAAAAAAATAATAATACTCATTAAAAACCATTGGAAACCTGTAGCCCCATCCCAAACCGAAATTGTACGATTCCTTTAAGGTGATGTTTCCTCGAGTATGTTTATGGAATTTACGGAAGCAGGAAAAGGAATAAAACACTCCTCTTGATTGAAATTTCTGTGAATAAAATTGGACTATTCGTTCAAAAGACTTGATTTTTTGTTTAACTTTTTTTTTTATTTCATTTGTCGCTCTGTCTATTTAGTGGAACCACTGCAGCAATGTGTCATGTCCCAGAGGAAGCAGAAAAATGAGGAATTAACGAAATCTTCTGTTTTCTGATGAAAAGCACACATTCTTCGCAACTTTTTACTGTCATATGTTATGACGAAATGAATGTTGCTCCCCATGATTTCCGGAAGAGTAAGATAAAGTACTCTTTTAATGACAAGGGAAGTTAGTTTTGTGAAAGCACGTTTGTATTTTCTGTTATATTGTACTTTTACTGGAATAAACATCTCGTTATATTGTAGAGTAACAAAAGCGGCGTATGGAATAATCAATGTTTTAGGAATAGACAACTTTAGAACGGATTGTCCGATTTTCCTAACACTTTCATCAAGAGCTTAACTATTTAATCGTTGTGTATTCGCCAGCTATACAGACGTCTAGAATGCATGGCATAACGTTTCTCTTTAAGCTTTGACGTTTGGATAAACACATTTTTGTAGCTCCGTTAAAAAGGGGTTATGACAGGGCCGTGAAGGGTGGCTGTCGACAGGGTATTAATAAACATAGCATTAACGTTATGTGCAACCCCCCCCCCCCCCCCACCACCACCACCCTCATAATTTTGGAATGGCTGCATACCTTCATTTTTTGCAATCTTTCTCACGGATAGTATATACACTTGTACTTTCATCGCACATTATCGGGTATTCGTATCTATTGAACACTGCATGTTTTTCACATTGTAGATACCCGTGCATACATCATCGCTTCTGTCTACGAAGGCGATGTCTCTTTCACGCATAGCAACAGGTCCTACGTATACGGAAGTGTCCCACCTCCCTGGTTCTACTCTATGCAATTCCCACTGGAATATAGAATGAGAAGGGGGAGGGAGACTCTTAATAAATAAAGTACTTCAATTTATTATTCGCGGAAGTACCTTTGGCTCCCACGGCATGTATTCCAAGGGATTGGGGTTTTTCTTTTCACCAAAGAGAAGACATATCTTACTGTGAGTGTGATATTTGTGATAAATTCAAAAGTAAGTTTTTCCAGTCGTTAAACTATTTCCCCAGGCTTCTGGCTAAGATAGTGATTTGATGTGAAATGGATAAACTTCCCGCCCCTACCCCGATTCGTCAAAATAAGAAAAATAAAGATACGTCACAGTTTGCATGGAATTTATGTACATATTATAGTCGAAAGACTTGTCGATCTTACTGCTGCTATTTTTTTTTCTTTTACAGCAATGCAAAAGATAATAAGTTACTTGCAATCTATCACATTCTACATAGGACTGTAGTTCTTCTCATTTTCCAGACAGTGTCTCTATGACGGTACATGACGCTGTATAAATAGTCCTTAATCTGTACAAGACCAGATTATACCGTCAAGAACAAGGGGAAGCGAGCGTGATTAAGTGTTTGTTTCATCATGTGCGATGAGGAAAATAGGAACATAAATCAGACAGTGACATGCAAAGTTTGAAGACAACAAACTCGTGAATGTAAAAGGACAGAAATAGGGAAGGGGAGGCGTATAGAGCCCCCCCCCCCTACGCACACACACACACACACACACACACACACACACACACACACACACACATACGCACATACTCACGCGTATACCTGTAACGGCACAACAGAGCAAACTTACAGGATTATTGAACTGATATTGAACAGCAGGAGTAAACAACAGGAAATTGTTTAGTTGGGAGGTTGGAGGGGGAAAACAACAATAAGGAAAGCAACAAAGGCAAGAACACAAAGTTAGCGGTAGCGCCCTCCCCGTCAGTATGCTAACAATGTTCAAAGTTCATCAACCTCATTGATGCTGCACGTACAACCAGATGAAAGCTACCAGTGCTTGACGTGCTTTCTGAGCTCAGCTTTCGATTTCTCCAATCCGTGTCACGAACTGGGCTGGATATTACATCAACACAGATGAGTGGATGGATAACATTTGCAACTCATGATACACAATGCAGGCCTACCGAAACTCCGACTTGATCATTTTGTATACAACCTTGTTTATCATGAATAAACAGTAATAAAACAGTTGGCAGCTGCTAAAATGCTAGCGCATAAAAGCGTCCGTTTGGTTTATGCTTGGTCCTTACAACTCAACAAAAAGAAAGGAAAGAAAGCAAACACATTTAAGCGTATAGTTCGATTCCAACTAATGTTCGCTTCAATAAACAGAGTGTCACTGTAAACTAAAATGGTTTCACAAAGAACAAACAGCACGTTCAAAAATAAATGAAGAACAAAACCTAATATTTGGATCTGTTTTACTTACAGTGTCGTATACATAAGAAAAAAAAATAATGTCATTACCTCCGAACTCGGACCCCATACATGAACTTTTTTTTAGTCTGTATTTTTGGCACAGTATATATTCAATTTGAATTTCAATTTCAAAGTTTATTTCATTTTTCGACAAAATATATATGTTTTCACTTCCTCTGATAACAAAAAATAAGGTAAAATGAACATTGTAGAATGAAAAGACTTTACCATAATTGAAGAACCTTATAGTAATTATACATAGTAGTAAAAAGAAACAAAAGTGGTCAAAATAAAGTTGATGTATAACCTTCATCAATGGAAAGATAGATTGAAGCATCGTAACAAAAAAAAAAGAGGAAGAAGTCTGGAAGAAGTTTGTTTTTTCACACAGTGCATACTGACAATTCTTTCATTTTCGTTACCTCTGCAACAATTTCAATGTTTTGATACTGTTAGTTTTTCCCGTTATTGTTGTTTTCTTTGTACTTTACATGCATTATTTCTGTCACTCAAGAAAATGAGATTTATGTTCATATTACTTTATTGTGGAAAAACGATATAAATTCGAACTTGAACATGAACTTGAAGCCAACTGAAAAATAGATTAACAGATAAATACATTTAGACGCGAACAACCATGAAATGAGACTAGACAACAATAAAACTATTCTTCTCTTCTGAAATCTCTGGAAAGGGGAGGTGGGTTAGGGTAAGGGTTAAATTAGGGGTACAACGAAACCCTGATATTTTAATCTGAATCAGCAATGTCTATCAGTGGGACACATTCGTTGGTAAACTCTTCAATGATGTGTCACACGTTATCCTATGTAGACTACTTGGAGTAAGACAGACTGTGTTATCGGACACTAAGTCTACTCTCTGTGGTAATTCCCACAAAACGAACGTTTGTAAAACGCACACGCACACACACACTCATACACACACGCACACATAATGTCAAGGCCGTGTCACACCATAACGCGGGCTTGTGGCGAGGAGGTAGTTTCCAGCACGTAGAAGATTTTCAGCGGGCGAACAAGAATGTTTGCAATTTTCATTCATGCCTTGTCATACCGTACGGGGGAACTTCTGCGGCTTGACTTGCGGGGAAACAAATTTACTCCAAGGAGCTGTCCGCAGTTGGTCCGCACCTGACAGTATCTAGCGCGTAGTTGCCCGGAGGTGCTCACGCAAGTCCGATTTAACCGCAGCCAAGTTTTGAGCATGACCAAAACTTTTTCCGGGTGAGTCGCGGGAATGCCCGTAGAGGTCCACGCAGAACGCCAGTAGGAGACCCTTAGCGGCAGTACTTCCCAGGCAATTCCCACGCAGGTACTTCGCAGTTCCGTATGCAGCCAAGATAATGAAATTCTGTGAGATTTCAGCCATTCCATTAGAGGAATTCCTTCACTAAGTTGTCAGCCCCCACGCGACTGGTACAAAGGTCACACAGTATACTCGCAAGTATAACGCGTCCAGCAAGTAAGACACATGCGTGACTCGCACAAATCCTTTTCCGCCCTCAGGAATGTCCGGTATGCTAGAAAATCCCTAAACGTAACAAGCCCGAGTAGCTTGCCCGGAAAGGTGTGACAGGGCCTTAACACGGTTGCGGGTAAAAAAATATGCGTGCACACCTCCGGGCGACTACTTTTGAGATACATGCTAGGTACTGTCATGTGCGGATATCTACGGGGACCTCCGGGTAGTCAGAATTGTTCTTTGCAAGTCGCACGCAAGGCTGGTGTGACACGGCCTTCAACAATCATTTGTACGACAAGCACGTAAAAGAACTCGTACTCAATGATCGTTGTTCATGTTCGAAAGTATTTCGATAATCTTCAGTGTGGAACAATATGACAGGTTTTTATAATAATAATATAACAGATATCGAAACTCTTTGGGGGCCCCCTTCAGAGGTCACGTGGGTTGATTCGCCGTGGTCTCTATGCCATGTACTGCAGCTATTTGACGTGTTGTGATTTGTTAGACCTTGATATTACATTCCTTGTTGAACTTGAAGTCAATTAAAAACGCATAAAATCGCTCAAGAACTTGCAAATTACCCTTATGATTGTCACGTAAGTACGAGCAGATCACATGATTAAATCCTGTAGTAAGCCACAAAGACGATCGTTTATTACTGATATAGAGAAAGTGGCATCTTACTCGAGCGCATTAACTTATCTACAAAGCCATTTCTATTCTGTTAAGGACTTTGCAGTGGGTAGAAATGTAGCTTAACATGATTACACAGGGGCAGTCGACAGGTTAATCACAATGATTGACCCATCATGGAGCAATTCTATGGTTGAACTTTGGTTGCTTCCCGTTAAACGGTGTCTGTGTAAAATGACATGGTGGTAGCTTTCGAGGGTGGTCGCTGAAAAAAAAAAAAGGAAAAACAAAATTGCGTCATAAAACCCTGAGTTGGTGTTTCGAAAATTTGAGTGTTTGTTAGCATGTTTGGTTGTTGTTGTTGTTGATGATGTTGTTGTTGTGTGTGTTTTTTTCTTTTCCAAGTGATATTTTGGTTTGGTGTAACTACTTTAAAGCTACCGCGTGAACATCTTCATAAATACCACCCATTACAGAAAAGAGGGAATTTGAATGAAAGAGAAACATGATGAAGAACGTTAAATTTCAAAGAAACATCCAAATTAATGATTGTCGTAGATCATGAAAGCCTCGAAAGGGGAACGACATGGTTCTTTCGTGTGTTTGACTGTTTGTTTGTTTGTTTGTTTGTTTGTTTGTTTGTTTGTTTGTATTGTCTGAGTTAGTACATATAGTTGGCATCAGCAATCAGCACACTTTCGCAAAGAAGAGCACACTCACCCGGTTTTCTGGGGATGCTTTCCAGACTCGCCAAGATTCTCTTCGACAGCTCCCTCTGTCTCGTTGCCATGGCGACCAGCTCCTCCAGCGCGGAGCAATTTGTCTGCGCGGGACTGCCAACCTGCGATAAGCGAAGCGGGAACATGTTTTCAATGTCGTTGAGTTTTTCCCTTTTTGTAATAGGAGAATTAGGAGGCCCCTGATTATTCCCCCTCGGAATGTCTTGTGCAGGGGCTGTCGGATGGTCCGTCCATATCGCGGCAAGCAAAATCAAGGAAATTTGATTGGGTTCCCATGCAATCAGCAAATCTTGATACAATCTGAATACCGGTACCTTGATTTGCAAAGTAAGCTCTCAGGCGGATAGCGTGGAAATCGAATTCGATGTCTTACACATTAATTTGTGTGCTGTGCTTGGGTGTTTGTTTGTTTGGTTTCTTTCTTTTGTAAGGACAGGGACAGAGAGCGAAGGAGAGAAAGAGACATGAACTCAGCGAAAATTCAGCATCAACAAAATTCAATGTCTTATGTTTATCGTATAACCATCAAACGTGCCAAGCTTAGTCCTTAATGCAAGAAGTCAAAGTTCTCTGATTGGGAAAATAGAGAGAGCGAGAAAGGAAGAAAGGATGGGGGACCCTACTATAGGATGGTACATTTTTAAGAGAGGCCTACATAGAGCCCATTGACAGGAGCGTATGCATCCCACGCCATGTTCAAGTTCACTTTAAGAAAAGACATGATTTAAAAAGGTTTGTCGTGGAGCTTTGTTTTACTGTTAACTTGCTAACGTTGATAAAACTGTATAATGATTCTCAACTAAATACAAAAAGAAAATAACAATTTAATCCCGCGCAAGGTTAAATAATTATGCCTCCACTATGAAATCACACTTTGCTATTATTTAATCATTTCCGTTACGAGTTTTGAGTTTGAACATTGGGTATCAGCCCATAACCACTTAATTCAAAACGGATGAGTCTAATGCCACTAGTATTTTCATCTTTCTTATTTTCTGGAGTCGGTTAAAAGACAGCGATACACAATATTTACAATGTTATCACTTCCATCTTATAAAACAGCGAAATATCGAAATAAACGTGCAATATTTTTATCATCAATGGTTGTCACAGTTTGTATCAACTTCATTCGCAATCATGAACAATAATTCTGTTCAGATTTTTTTTTTAAAATATAATCATCTTAACTTGGTTGAGGGGATGACAGAGACCTCAAAGTTTAAAAAAAACCATGATAAGATTAAAAAGATAATAATGACAAGGGATAAAACAAGGAAGATAACCCCGTGATCTCACGCAACTTCCGATATTCATGGAGACAAGACTGAAACCCTTTCCAAGACAGGATGCACACTATCCGCTCCAGAAACAAACGACCTTCCCCCTGAAACAGCCGTTTACTAAAATAGCATCTTCCCAATTGCAAACAGGCAAAAAGCTAACGTTAAAAGTAATGATGATGATGATGCAGACTTCCTGATGTCATATCTATGCAAAATTCTGGTGGTTTGTATCATCTCAGTGTCAGAGGAGACCTTCTTATGATAGCTCAGACACTTTGTGGTGTATATCCTGTATGTCCCTCCCCCCCCCCCCCTAAAAAAAAAAAAAAAAATCGCATTTCCGCATTGATAACTTCCAATATGATTAAACTGGCAGGATTCCATTTCAGGATAACATCTTACCTACATTTAGCAGAAAACCACATTCATTTTGGTTAAGTGGTCAAAGAGAAATATGTGGATCGTTGTAAAGCATGTTATTTGTCTGTTTCTTCCAAGTTAAGCACTTCGATGCTCTTGGAACTGCATATGTGTGAACACAATGGACAGAACTTGGAGAAAAGGCATTTCTGACATGCTCTCAAAAAAAATCCTCATTTCTCTTCGACCACTAAAGTATATCGGATGGGGTTTGCTGTATGATATGGATGATAAGTTAGTTTACCACGAAATCGAATTTCGATTGATCCACTATTTCTAAAGTTATCGTTGTGGAGGGTCCCGTTGTATTTTTTTTTTTGTGACATATGGTACTGGAACAGAGAGTGATCTATATACGAGCTAACATCACCGTCTGATCACTTGCCTGGAAAACCGAGTGAGGGTTTTTTTTTTCTTTTGTCAAGTATCAATATCGTTCATCTGGCCTTTAAGTGTCCAGATTCCTATTACACGCCTCATCGCCTATGTGGAACTCCCTCCCATCTTTTTTCCGTGAAGTTGACAAACCGAATCACTTCAAAGCCTCACTCAATAAGACTCACATTTTTCACCAGGTATTCAAGGGACAACTCTCTTGGAGGAGTCTGCGCCTTTAAATGTTTCTTCAACAAATATCTAGCGTAAATACAAATGCTGCAGTGGACCATCAATATACCTAGGGCACTCTCAAGAGAATCTCAAAACAGTTTACGTGTTCCGTCCGACGAACCCTTATGGATGAACTTTAACGGTCAACTTAAAATTGTGTATCACACCAACCTTGACCAACGATATTGGTATCCTTAAAATGAAACTGCATTTTCAAAGGATATGCATCAGAATTGTAATAATAATTTATCGACATAAAAAGTACAACAACCAACAACAAAGATTGGTGCAAAGTATTATCATTGCCAGGTTAGTACAAAACAAAATGCTGAGGATGTAAGTTCTCCTCCATGATTTCACGTCGGAAACGGACTTCTATAGAAGATTCCTGTGTGGATCTTTAAAAGACTTGTAAAACGAATAAATTATCACCTCGTCTTATTGACAAAACATTACTTTGTTATGAAAATATACAACAGGGTAGTATGAAAATTAAGGCAGAGCTTTCGTGGCTTTCTTTCTTTGAAGGACAAGTTCACCTTCATAGACATGTGGGTTGAGTGAATGCAGCAATATTAGTAGAACACAACAGTGAGAGTTTGAGCAAAATCGGACAATCCGTTAAAAAGTTATGAATTTTTGAAGTTTCTGCTCAGTCACGGCTGGATGAAAAGACTAGTATAGCTTGTGATGTCACATGAGTACAACGATATAAAGAAAGAATAAAGAAAATTCAACATATTTTCATTTTTCTCCCATAACAAAAGAACACTCGACTTCTCTCTTTCAGAAGGCAGGGGGAATAATATTACCCTTAACATACGCGCAATAGCAAGTCGAAGAAAGTGTGCACTTTATTCAAAAAGTAAAGTTTTGTGAAATTCTCTTTTTATTTTCCTTATACGCATGTGACATCATAATGTAGTAGTCTTCTCTTCCAGCAGTGACTGCGCAGATACTTAAAATATTCGTAACTTTTGAACAGATTGTCCAATTTTCCTCAAACGTTCACTGATGTGATCTAATAATATTGCTGCATTCTCTTAATCTTTATGTATATGAAGGTGGACTTGTCCGTTAATGTTTAAGATACTATGGGCCGAATGCATAAACGCTAGCAATTGCTTGTGCTAGCCTTTTACTCGAATCCGTATGCATAAAAACGAGCAATTGCTTGCAAGCAGAAGCTTTTGCTAGCAAGCACAAGCTATTGCTTGTTGCCCGCAAGCAATTGCTTAGAGACCAAGCATTTGCTTAAAAACGTATGCATAAAACATACCATTTGCTAGTTCTTGCTAGCAATTGCTTACGATTTTCGAAGCTCTGTAAAATGAGCTTGAGCTTTTGCTTAACCGGAACGTTCCCTTTTAAGTATCATTTTCATATTCATGAAAGAAAGACCACACTTGTGAAGGAGTGGTATAAATTTACAAGAAATTACTCATAAGTAGTGTAAGAAACTTTTTCATTTCAACAAGGGGAATGTCCAGTGGTTAGCACGCAAAATGTGATGAAAAACAGGTAGGATGTCTGACTTCAGTGGAGAGCGAGGAGACCTCTCTCCACGTGCGATCTGGCAGATCCGGGCTGCTGTAAGCTGCAGTGATGGGAGTCAGCCAGTAATACGTGTGTGTGTATAGATGTGTGTGTGTGTGTCTGTGTGTGCATTTCATAGCTCTTCTGCTATGTCAGGAAACGTTTCCACACACACATGCCCTTTCAAATACATGCTGCTACACTCGCCTTTGTTCTTGTGTTCGCACAGGCGTGACATCCCTTTTGTTGAAATCTCAAGCAATTGCTTGTGCGGGACAAGCAAAAGGTATTGGCATAAGCAAAAGATTATGCATATGGATTTAAGCAATTGCTTGAGCTAGACCTTTTGCTAGACGAGCTTGTGCTTTTGCTTGAAGCAATTGCTTACAAGCAATGGCTTGTTTTATGCATTCGGCCCTATGTCATTCTCTTACTTTAGTTTATACTTTAGTTTTATCAAAACTAACTTCATCAATGCTACTAGTATGTGAAATTAGCACTTCAAACGGTACGAACGGCAGTGCTAATGGCTGGTTTATTAACACTTCCGGTGGGGCGATACATTACGTGGATGTTGTTGACGGGCACCCATCCGGGTAAGAACTGTTGCGGTGGTGGAACCTGTTGCTGGGGCGGGTTCTGGGCGCATGCCGTCTCATCTTGGCCCGGGGAACCTCTCCGTGAGGGCACTTCGCGCCTGTCCGCTTCATCTTGCCTATCACGCCGACTGTCCCCTTTCTCAGCTCGCTCCCTCACGGCAGCAACCTGATATCCAACAACAAACAGTGAGAAAACTGCGAAGTAGGTGCAAACCACCACGAAGAATTTCACCGAGCTCGCCGCTCTGTCGGCCAGAGAGTTCGATTGGGACCTCATTTTAGAGTCCGCTCAGTATTCTGCGTCCTCTGCCTCCGAATTCCATTTAAGTAGACAGTAGAAATATGCGACTACGAGATATGCAAGCTCAAATCACCAGCGATATCCTTAATGCGTCCAGGCAACAAGGGTCCATTAGCTACAAGCAGACGACAGAGAGGCCATAAGCGCCACCATCGATCTTCACAAGCTATGCCCATCCAGTAAATAAAAAGTGTGGCAACACCGCTCTCACTCTGTGGCTCGTTGACTCAATGATAAGCGACTGTTTCGCAGGCTCATCCACTCTCAGACACAGCGCACTTTCGACGAATCAGATTGCACCTCAATATTTCGGGCAAGTGACAATATCTTTGCTGCAAGTAAAGCGCTCCCTCTTTTGACGTTTCTCGGAGCTATCACAAGACACCATCCCATAGGCTGACGCATGCGTCATGAAACCGTCCATAAGAATTATCCTTGAAGAGATGTTTTTGTTTTAATTTGTAGTGCCAGTGTGTATGAGGGTGTGTGTGTTATAGAGTGAAAGCGTGAGGAGTGGATGGGCATCGAATTTATGTGAACTACAGCAACTGTCATAATCCGATTTTTTTTTTAAGAAAGATTTCGATGCAAATCAGGAGTTTGATGTGAAATGTGTCATGGAAAGTATAGTGAGATGTGAAGAATGAGAGGTATGGGATTATGTAATAATGGTGACATGACATTTGCGCCTGCGACAATTTGTTCTGGTCTTATTTCCTCCCTGGACATAGGGTAAGGGCTAGGGTTGTGATAGGGTTCTAGGTTCAGTTTGCCGTGAGCAGAGGCTGAGGATTGGGATTAAAGTTAGGGCTATGTGGGTAAAATTTATGTTTGGCTTACCGTGCAGATATTTCATTGGAGCAACAGTTACTGTCGCAGGATCAAATGTCATTGAACCGTGATAACACTCGTGTATGTTAGGTATAGGATAAGTGTGTGTGTGTTTGTGCTTGTGTGTGTATGTGAAACTGGATGAAATTCAATAAAGAATATTATTTTAAAAATATGTGCCTGGTGCGCATTGTGTGTAAGGGATTGTGGGTTTGTTTTTTGTGTACTGACGTGTGTGTGAGGTGTGTGGGGTGTGTATTTTAGGGATGGGACAGGGTAGGAACCGGGTAATAGATGGTTTCTGCATTTTAATGCAAAAAAAAAATGCATATACAAAGCTATTCATGTTTTGGTCATTCATTTTCTCTTTTTCTCCTTTCATTTTTCTCATTCTAGATAATCAGCTATTGTATACAACTTCCATTTAATTCGTGTAGACAATACAATAGGCATATATTGCCATATTCGGTATTAGCATTATTTCGAATTATTTAAAGGAAATCAAATCAAATTTTCGAGGGAAATCAATTATCAAATTAAATTTGTTTGGGGTTTTTTTTTAAGTATCTGACACGAACTTTTTTATTTGCATATCATTATTCCCATGATTCCCGAAATGTCCAAATGAATATATCCATTAATTTTAATATAGATATGAACACAGCCAGGGGAGTTGTGCTATTGGGGCATTGTACTCGAGCACACAAACTCGGGTGGCTTAAAGGGAGACTCATTTAATACCAATAACGTGTCACACATTGACATAGTACAGAGAATTCAGAGCTCTTGCTCTTGAATATTTTGCTGGTGGTTAAATACCCGTTAGTATCCTTCATAGCTAATCCAGACATAGCGGAGATAAAGTTTAGCATCACTCATAAAATACTGTTCTGTTCAGTCGTACATGTATATACCAGCATCCATCGATGTTTCACGCGCCTGCTTCAAGTTTGAAAACCGGGATACAGGAATCCAACGTTGAGTCTTTCGGCCATTTTGAAAGCTATCCTGTGGAAAGACGTACACTTATTTAGTACCTGCTCATTACAGACGAGAGTACTGTTTGTTTATTCGTCGACTTTGACTGTGCGTGCGAGATATTGAAGCTGACATCTTTGCCTGATTCATGTTTTATTCTGACTCACCGTATGACACAACACGACTGCTGAAGAGCCTAGCGCTGGTCTGAAAGAGCATAACACATGTGGATGTTATTTTCTAGGTGCCTATGATACAACCAAACCGGCGTGTTGTGCCAGAAGAGAAGCGAAGCAAATAGGAATTGTCAGCGAAATGACAAATACCTTCTTTCAAGATCTGTCGAGTGTGAAAACAAAAATCGTGAAGGACGTACTGTAAATCTTGCATTTATTCATTTATTTTTTCGCTTGGTATTTTAGCTTTGTTGTGACACGCACTGGACCGGTCACAAAGCAATTTAATCTATAGAAACTCGAAGATTCGCATGAAGGTGAGGAGATTCTGCGGAAGATCAGATACGCGACTTGATTGCAACCAACAACGATCTCGTGAGCGACAATTGCTAATCAATTCTGTGCCATCCGAATAGTGAGTAGTAAGAAAGTGTTCCCCGACCTCCAAGTCTCTGAAGGCGAACTTTGTCGTTTCCATGTTGATCAAAAGGAGATGTATTTGACTAGTGCTTACCAGTGATATTTTCCTGCAGCAACACGACGATTAGACGTCGGCGAAACCTAAGTCTGCTAGATTGGTACCATTATTGTAAACCTAGACGGGGATTAAAACTCTGAACGGCTGACGAGGTTAACAACAGCCATGTACTGAATGATATTTCATTTGCTACAAAGAATGTGTCGCGTATATTAAACATCTTCACCGTGTAGTTCTGATCCTGCCTGAGCAAAATGGGCCTCTATTCTTTGGTTCAGAAGGTAATGTTGCTCACAGCATTTACGCTGCTTTCGATTGTTGCGTTACACGTTATGCTTTTCGGATTGACGGAGCCGACGGGGGTAGAGAGGTACGATTTGGGCGGGAACGCCTCCATTGCTTATCGGAAATCAACGTGGCTCCATCTGATGTCGCTGAGCAATATCCAAAGAGCCGTCGAACTGTGGGACTCCAGGATCGATTTGCACGAGTTCTCGTATCTACACAATCCCGTGTTCAAATGCAAGGATTTGGAGCCGGAATCGGACATTCTTCTGCTGATCATGGTGAACTCTGCCCCGAAAAATAGTGAGAAGCGGGCGTATATCCGCAAGACATTCGGCAGCGCAAGCGCTTGGCCTTCTCACAATGGAAGATCAGTGATGAGGATCGTGTTTTTGCTGGCGGCGGTCAGCGATCGCCAACTGCAGGACGACGTTCACTTCGAATCGCTGGCCTTCGACGACATCGTGCAGGAATCCTTCGTCGACAACTACCTCAATATGACGCGGAAGACGATGATGGGGATGAAGTGGGTCACGACCTCCTGTCGGAGAGCCAAATTCACGATGAAAGTGGATGACGACGTCCTCATCAACGTCCCTCGCGTACTCACCATCATAGGAAACGCACGCCGGTCAAACTTCTCGTACGGAACAGTGCACTGGGCAAAACCTGTCCGAAGAACTACGGGGAACATGCAAAAGTTCTACACGCCGAGACATGTATATCCTAAAGAAATGTACCCACCTTATTTCAACGGTCATGCCTATATTCTTTCTACTGACGTTGTCGAGAAAGTATTTCACGTGTCGAGGGAGATAAAGCTCTTTCCTTGGTCCGATGTGTACGTCGGCATGTGCTTGGAAAAACTTGGAATTAGATTGAGGCATTCGGAACAGTTCTGCTCGGTTTGGTTCCGCATGGTAAATGAGACAACTTTTGCAGAATCGGAAAACGCCGTCGACATAATCCGAGAATACGTCAGCGTTTTTCATCTTTCCTTTCAGCAAATGAATCAATTGTGGGATATTTGGAACAGGCAACTGTAGAACCATAGTAATGCATCACTGAGACGAAATTCAGGGCGAATGTCCTCTCTGTATCCAGAATGACAATTATTTAAGAGTTTATCAAAGTCAAATGAGGAATGCAAGAACAAACTAGATTATGAGAGTAAATTACATAACAATGTTTCCAATGACATCGTTACCCCCGCAAATGGAAATCAGATAAAGCGATGATGCCATAAACTTACAATTGGCCCAGTCGTTTATAGTAGATATATTACTGTTTTTGTTAATGATTTCACAATATAATTTTTCTTCAAGCACTGCGTTTGAGAGAAGTCATCACAGAGTTTCAAAACTGTTAAATAACTCGATGCGAAGGATATAATTCTTTCTATTTGATTTCAGTTTGATAAAGAAATGATAACGAGGCTCTACACGAAAGTCCGTTAGGGACTTGAATCAGGAGATAACAGCAGAATAAAAGAATATAAATTATATTTAAAAAAACTGGAGTAGACCGATATGTATACAGATATGTTTGATTCAATAGTTTCACGAGCACAGGTGTATTTGATTTTATGAAAAAAAAATCGTGATTGCGCCTCGAAACTGAATAATACCTTTGATGTTCTGTCTAAGTATATAACTCAGTTCTAATGCGTGTTTGTTTGGGTTTTTTCACTTCTTAGTCACATTACGTGATATTTAAAGCACTTTCTCATACTTGCCAAATTTCACCTGATTATATATCCTGGTGATTGTATTTTGATCTATTATTAATTACTAATGTCATTTTCTTTTTTTTTTGGGGGGGGGGGGCCCAAAAAACATGAAATTTGCTGATTTTGATAGCCCTAGCATGTCGCCAAAGAAAAAAAAAAAATTGGTGTCGAGCCTTGATATATGATCACATACATAATCAATTTTTGTACTATGTGCATGGTACATACAGTGTGTGATTTCTGTATATGATATATTCATATATATTATATCTACATAAATGCGCATTTGCAGGTTACCAATATTCCTTTTTAGGATAGTGCATTGAATATTCAAACATTCCAAAATTTAAAAAAAAAATACCAATGCTCATATCAGATTCTAAGTAACGTTTATCTGGTTTTGTGTGTCTTTGCTTTGATTTAAGATATTCAAATCAAGTCGAACATATGAAGCAGAATCTAACCCAAATTTTCCCTGTATACTGATTGATGCGGAGTGCAGTAAAGGGAATTATCGACAGAATCAGTACGCATCGTGTTGATTTTTTTTTCTTTTTTCTTTTTTTTTTACCGTTAGAGGTGAGCACTATCACTGGTATGTATTACATCATCACGAATATGGCCTCGCAAAGACACACATGCGTTTGAGTTCCGCTTATATTTACTCGCAAGTTTTTATTGATTAATCATTTATTTTATTGGCATAAAGCTGCCTTTGGTGGCTGCTTTCTTAGATGTATCAGCAACATTGGCTTATTGCCTGTTTGAAGGGTTATGATATCACTTTGTTTTTGTGTTTCACTACTAGAAATGTTCGATAGAGTCATTTGATTTTGGTACTTTATTCAAGATTCTTGTAAACTAGGTAAACTATTTTTTCAAAATCATATTTTCCAGTGATCTGTACAATTTGTCGCCTCACTTTCCGAAAACATACCACGGAAACCGGACAAAAACTCGGCTACCATGCAGATAAACACAGTTTTTAGAAAAGAAAAATATGCCTACGTATTCTATACCCGATTACATTCGTTGTAGCCAAGTAGCGCAAGTTACGTAATTGCATTTTTAGTTTTATTGGCTTATTGCTACACGGAGCAGTTAGAGCATAAAAGCGATCCAAATAATTCTCTCGCTTTAACGTAATGATAATCGCAGGGTATATCCAACAGGGCCTCAAGAATACTTTTTTTGCATAATGTATTACTATCTAAAAGTCACTGATCTGGTTAAAGTGTTTGTATATCTATATGTATATGTATAAATGTATATTGTAGTCCACGTGTTGGTACGAGTACAGAAAAGATGACGAAGTAAGGAGGTAATGCATTTCAGTCCAACAGTGCTATTTATTCAGACCAAATTTTCGACGAATACATTCGTCTTTCTCAGGGTCGACAATGACAATTCACAATTGTATTCGTCGAAAATTTGGTCTGAATAAATACTGTAGCACTGTTGGACTGAAATGCATTACCACCTTACTTCGTAATTTTTATATATAATATACCTATACACTGTATATGGAGAGGTTGCTTCCAAAAGGCGCTAAATCCATCATTTTTAGTGGATTTAGCGCCTTTTGGAAGCAAGCTCTTGATATAGATATCTGAATGTAAAAACGACTTAAGTCCAAATTTGGCTATCGTCTTTGGAGACTCATTACGAAGTCATGCCAAGATAAATAATTGGTCTAATGAATTTTTTACACTTAAATTTGTTTAAAAATTAACTGAAAAAATAAAAACATTAAGACATTATTTAATGATCTCTATTTCTGTCTAGATTTCCTGAAGTGGACTTGGGTCGTTTTTGGATTGAGATATATAGAGAAGATTATGTAATTTCTAAGTGATCAAAACAGTCACAGTCATGGTACATGTGTTGATAAATTTCCAAACTCATCACTTGTGTAATGTGCATCTTGTTTTGTAGTCTGATAAGATTAAGGTATATGATGGTTGTGAGAAAGTAAACAATTCCACTTTTTTGTTTTGAAATTCAGTCTTTCTATGCTTGGAGTTTCAAGTCTATGCTGAGTGTATAAATATTTGATATTTATGGCTTTACATAAAACACTGTATGGCATGTTTTTTTTTTTTTTGTCATAGCGCCATCATCTCCACTTCTCGACATGCACCTACTAGTATTTGGGGGGGGGGGGGGGGGTTATTGTCCACCGGGGGTAATTGCCCTGATAAGCACCTACTGAGTGGCTTGCACTCTTGATATCTGTGGAGAGTACGTGTCATACTACATGTGTTATTCCTACCTTGAGAATGAATTCGAGGTAACAATCTGAAGTATGCGGGTATACTGTATCTTGCTGTGTGCGTGTGTTTAATAATGCTGTGGCAAATTGTGCGGGTAGTCGTCCTAGCAATCAACATTCCAAGCCAATATGATGCAGATAGGTGGGATGGAGGACTATGTGTGTGTGTACCTAAACTTCGTTATATCTGAGTGGGATGGGTGTCGAGTGCATGCGTGTCTACTCTGCTCTGTGTGTCTATGCATGGACCTACTATACATGGACGTTCATCGCTCGTTAATTAATTCATACACCTATTTCTGTCAAAAGTAGCACAAAAGCATTTTAAACATGCTTTCCTGCTTTGATCTTATCATCACCGCCGACAGCCAGCCTGGATAAAATCAAGACGACGCTTTGAGAACTCTAAAAAGTACATGTGCAGAAGATAGTACTTCTCTTAAGTCAGGAAAAGTGCATGTGCAGTTGTAGTGTACATTGGGAAATTGACAATTTCATTTGCGAAATGCGCGTACTTTACATGAGAAAGCAGTTACTTTGGCAGGTTAGATGTAATTTGTAATCTAATGTTCATATTTTTCGCACATTCTTCCAGAGTAAACATGGACAGTAACCGTAGATGACATGTATGTCCCATCATTAAGCCATGTTATTCTACATGCTTGTCCACAAGTGTCCACTTCGGGTTTGCTGCTCCCTTTCATCGGTATTTATTCAAATGCAGTTGAGTCTGGAAAGGCACCTCAGCAAAATAAGACTGCAATGAGGGAAATGGTTATTTTGTCAGGGACGATGCACGATCGCACGATCGTTATTACCCAAGCACCTGAAAGTACTCATAAAAGGGATCCTATTGTTCTGGTTGAGACCTAATTTCAGGTTTCTAACATTTTTTGGTGAGATAATGAGAAACCTCTTATGAAATGTGAAAGAGCATGTCGTTCCATGAGGAATTCAACTTTTATTTGATGAAAATTGGTTTTGAAATGGCTGAGATATCCAAAACAGAGCGATTCTAATAAAGTGTGGGACCCACACTTTATGACGGTTGCTTTGTTTTACTATGTTTTTAGATGTTTCAGTCATTCCAAACCCGATTTTCTTAAAATAAACTTTGAATTCCTCTTAAAATGGTATGCTCTGTACTATTTCATAAAGGTTTTCTTGGTATCTCGCAAAAAGTTAAAAGTCCAATTTTCATCTCCACCAATACTGTACTATCCCTATCAGGTGGCGGCGGTGATGATGGGATCAAAGAAAGACATTCGTTACTCGTCCATGCGTGTATTAGGTCCATGGTCTATGTATGCTGGTTTGGGGAAGTGTGATTGAGGGAGGAGGCCATTTTTTTTCCGTTTTTTTTTTTTTTTTTTTTTTTTTTGGGGGGGGGGGGGGTGCTGTTTTTGTTGCTGTTGTTTGCAAACAATACTGATAAAACTTACATGAGACCCATATCACGCCATCACTAGTCTAGATTCTGGACACTTTTTTACTCGTAGCCTTGATTCAGTATAGGCGACAAGCCGTATGAGGGCGTGACACTCGAGGATTGCGATACTAGTACGCCGAGAACTGTGATACCCGAGTTTCGTTGGGCGCGCAGTCTCACGATTACGGCAATCAGAAAATTTGCGCCCTCTCTTGGTTTATCGTACCAAGGAAAGGGGGACGGAGCCCAGACACACCATCACATGTACAATTGTACAATGAATATGACTATACAAGACAATATGCGTTTTGCCTTTGAGATCAAATTTACCCTTTATGAGACAAAGAAGAAAGAGAAACAAACCGTATGCCATTAAAAGACAGTCAAAAGGACACTTGACAAATGTTTCCATTTCTATTGGCGTAATGGGGCAGCCAACAGTTTGAGTGATTAGTGAGCATCATGTCTAACTGAGGCACAAAGTCAAATCCAAACTTTTAAACACAACGAAGTGACTTCTCACGAAGAACAAGAAGACACCTCGATATCATAAAGATTATAGCAAGGGACAGCACAGTGGTGCATATTATTATTATTGGCTCGGCCCTTTTCCTGCTAGGGACTTTTGACTGTGTGTTTTGGTTTTAAAAAAATCACGTAATTATCTAAGAGTAGGGAAGCGATGCATCTCTTGAAGCAGAATTATGTTGCTTTTTTATAGCTTCCACTTCACCTCGCTGCCGTCGTTGCTGCCTTGAACCAAAATGAACCCAAAAAAAAGAAGAAGGAAAAGTAGGCCTATAGGTTTACATGCCAGAAATAACTCATCATACCCACAAACATGACAAAGTAAGCTTTACACAATGCAATAACAACAAGACATAAGGGAAGCGGATTGCCCAGACTACATGGCCTTTGCTTGTTAGCCACGAACGAACAAAATCACTCGAATAGAAACGAGGAAACCCACACTGACAACATCATCTGGAAAAAAACAACTTGAAACACATTCTTCACTATTGTTACAGCTTATTAACAGCTCATGCAGCGCAAAATGATTACTGTACTAGGTTCTTAGCTTTTAAACTTCATTAAAAATGAATGATAGTCATTACTGTCACTACTATTACTTCTAATATTACTATAAGTACTACTGCTATACTAATGCTGTAACTAGGCCTCTACAATTTTGTTTTCGAACGGCAACTGGCAACGAGTTCTCTACAGATATGGGGCCCGTTGCATAAAAGTTACAATTATGGTAACTTTGCCAGCCAGTGGTAACTTCCGTGGAATTCTTGACTTTGATTGGTTGTTGAGTGTTGTTGCCATGGTACTTACCATTGGACGGCAAAGTTACCATAATTGTAATTTATATGCAACAGGCCCATGGACAATACAAAATAATGTATGCTAATTTTAGTTGCTTCATTTGAAAATTTAGTCCTCATTCACGAAGCTTTACACAATATAGAAAAATTTTCTTGAGTAGAGATTATTATCAATTAATTACATTTTTTATTATTATCAAGTAATTATTACATAAATAATATGATTATGTAATAGCATGAATAGAAGCTGGATTTCAGGAGACGTGAAAGTATATGGCTGAGAAACCTACCGCTTAAAGGTCAATGTACTCATAGAGAACAATCTGATACACCAAAAGGAACCAACACTGCATATGTCGGGGACCTAGGAAAGAATGATATTTTGAAGGGCACGCAAAAAGAGGGAAAGAAGTGAATACTCTATATAAGTACTAAAAACCAAGTGTGGATCCTGTTATTAGAGCATTCTTTGCCGTTTTCAAGTGAGCCACGTACTTAACCAACATGAACAGTCTTAGGACAAGAGTGAAGTGTTGCAGCGCTAACATACAATTTTACCTATTTAGCAAAGGTCGATCGATATCAAATAGGCCATCACAAATAGTTAATGTGGCCATTTCAACTGCGATAACACCTTTTCATCAAGGCGAGATACAGGACACTCCCATTATAGTTATAACACAATTCCGGGTGCAACGAAGTAAAAAAATACAGGCCCCAACATTGTCAGCTGTATAATGTTTTACTGTTCATTTGCTCGGTTTCAACGAAAATTCGATCTGATAACAAAAGGAGATTGCCGGCCCCGAGTAACTTCGTTATAACAAGAGTCGACTGTATACCGATGATTGGATGTTTAAATCACTAAGAGGGGAAACTCGTAAATGTATTTCAGATAATATACGGTCAGTAAGATGTTTGAGGCCATTTTTTATGGTCCCTCTTACCATGGTAACAAACTTCATAATTATATGGGCCCTACTAATATCAATGGCTGTAGAGAAAGAATATGCGAAAACAGCGACAAACAGACGGTCGGAAAGTAGGGAGAAGCAGGAAGAGAGAGAGGTCGTCATCGCATAAACATCATTAATTTGAAAGGCTCCTAGCTCACGATAAGTACAATCTTTATCCATGCAATCTCAGCTATGCTCTACCAACAGTGATATCGCATAATTATATTAAAGCTCTAGACCTCCAGCCAGCCACCAGTATGATAGACCTTTGAATTTCCTCGATCTGTCCACCTTGTTCTTTCCCGGTGTAGTGGATGAATCCCCATTGGGATTTTCGATACAGTCCAACAGTCCCCTATCAAGCCAACCTCTGCCAAGGAGGTCTGCGTCAATCATTGCCGCAGTCGGGGGACGAGCCGCTCCTCTCCCTACGGACGTAACGCTGTGAAGGATCTCGCCTCCCCGTGAAGACGGCGAAGAGTGCTCCTCGCCTCCCCACTTCCATTCTCCTCGCGTCGCCCCTAGGACATCGCCCTCCAGATCTCGCTGGATGTCGGCAAGACGAGACCGCAGATAATCTCTCAGTGCATGCCTGTCTGAATGCATCTGGACGCGACGGTGTGTCTCGGAGATCACATATTCGTGGTATTCCTCGAGCAGTTTCATTACCGAACAGACTGCGTCTCCATGGTAACGCCCTTCCTCCTGATACGTTAATTTCGGCATCTCCTCATGGGAATCAATTGCAGACGCTTTAGCATTGTAAAGCGAATTCGACTTTACAATCCTGTCCAGTCCTGACACTTCGGTTTCTTCACATTTAATATCATCTTCCGGAGTCGTTGCAGTAGACTCTGCGGCATGCTGCAGCAAGTTTCCAGAGCATTCTGCACTTCCGTATTTCTTGCCGTCTGTGTTTTCGACGACCACGTCACTATCTTTCCCGCATCCGGTTATTGCTTGAGAGGCCGACTTTTCGCTTTCAATGTCGCTTTCGATCACGGCGTCGCCAGTCATTGTGGCCGTAGAGGCGCTGAGTGAACTTGAGCATGAGTCTGGGTAGATATCATCTACCGTCGATAGGGCTTGTGCAGGCCAGCCTACGCTGGTCAACCCTGTATGTTCACTGGTTAAGACTTCAAGGAGGTGGTTCAATTTCCCGTAGCTTTGAAGCTTGGCGCGATACCGCCGTATGAGCTCCTCTTCGGACAGATCACTCTCAGACCGTTTCCCCTCATTGTAGACGCCTACCATATCGCCCCGCTCTTCAACTGAACATTCGGAGTCCAGGCACTCGTCGTGCGATGATTCTCCTTCGCTGTCTCGTACCCCTTCATTCGCATGGACGTAGGGTGCGTAGTTGACAGCAAGGCTCTTAAGCTGCATCACGTGACCGGCCAGTTGGTCAGGTAGCGGGGAATCTTCTATCGCTGTCACCTGGCCGCTGGCGGTCATGTCATTGCTGAAACATAAAAGAGTAAATGCACGTGTAATTGTTAGGCAGAAGCAGATATTCAACGAGGCATCATAAAGTCTCAAAAAAAAAATCAGACTTATTTTGACTTCTCAAAGAAACCAAAGTGTAATGCCTGTATAATAACATAAGAGTTTAGTGTTCATAAAACCATGATTAAACTGTTTCCATTTCTCGGCGGAAATGCAGATGCATGCAAGGATTTCTTCTTTTTTTTTACGAAGGACTTAAAATAATGGCGAAGAGAATAACAACCTTGTTATATCATTTACAAAATACAGCCACAAGAAAGTGGGTAACGATTAAAAAATGCATTGAAACGGCTTTATAACTAACACCAGCATTGATCAGCAAACAACGCAGACCACTGTAGGTCTCAGAACGAGCTTCCTTTACCTTAACTTACCCAGCATAGACGGCCTTCAGTTTAGCCATGACGTAATTGACCATATCCCCAATCGTGATAGGCTTGGTCTTCTCGACTTTGGTATTCTTTTTCTTCCTTTTCCTTTTCTTCTTGGTTTCCTTTTTCGTATCGTCACATATCTTGGCGTCTCCATTGTTGTCACACTGCGTTGCTACGTCGAGTTCGCCACAGACTGATTCTCCCACAACCTCGTTCAATGTTGCACTGTGTTCTTTCACTATTGTCTCATCTTCTTGACCAAGAATTATAGTACGGCCTTCCTGTAATACGTGTCCATCGACATCCTGATTAACAATTGATGGTGGCTTTATCACTGAGGTGTCTGCAGCAGTAGTCTGCATTATTTCGTTTCGCTGACTTCCTTTCTCGGGTGCGGCAGCATCTAGAACGTCGTCCTTTTCAGGATGGTGGAATCCGTTGCCTGCGGTACCTAATACGCAGTCCGCTTCAATTGATTTAAGTTGACTTTGCATCACACTGGTGCTGTCAGTATCAACCGGACAAACATCATTTGAAAAGCCACTGCCTGCTTCTTTAGAGCCTTTACTTGTCTTGGCGGTATCATTCGGCATTCCTGTGTCGATCGTTTTCTGACAGTTGTTGTTTTCGTTCTCCGAATTCGGAACTCCGGAGGATGGTTGAATTATAGCGTCTCGCTTTTCCGGAAGTGCTGCTTCGTGGGTATTCAGATTGTTCTTCGACAATCCTGTATAAATCTCTCCATGTGACTGGGGAGCAACGTTCTCAGGGTGGTCATCTTTAACACCATTTCGGGAAAACTGTTTGCAACGGACGGAGCCAATCCTTTCATCGTTACCTCCAATGCCACTCTGTCCCTTCTTGTTTCCGAGACACGTCTGGGCCGCCACAATCTCGCTAACACGGTGTATATCCCTCCATTCTCTGTCACCTTGTGCTTGTTGTGATCCATCTGTCACTAATGCAGACCCTCCTTCATCGATAGAGGGCGGCACATGAGCTTTTCTGGTTCCATTTTCTTGGAAGTCTGTAGACTTGACGTCAAGATGGTAATTGCCAGTCGGCTCCACGATTTGGTCATCCTCCTCATCTGTGGTAGTGGTCTCTCTCAATCTGTTCCTACGTGTTCGCACTTTTCGGCGCCGTTTCTTTCCCGCAGTCCGATCATTATCTGATGATGCTGCGTCGTCAATTAATGATGCGTTAGACATCACAGAAACCTGATCATGTTGATGCTGGGCATTGGTAGGCTTTTGATTGTCACCAAATTCAGCGAAACTCCCGTCTGGATTGGAGAAATTCAAATCGTCTGCACCATATAAGTTGCCGGTCTCGAATTCCATCGTATACGGCGCTTCATGATCGGGGTAGAATTGGCCGGGGATACGCTCAAAATTCATGCCTGCTTCATCCATCCACTTGATGTCTTCGAATGGGTCCATAAAGCCCATACCATCGGGCATATCGGGTGGCACCTCGTAGCCTTCGTATACGTCACAGAAAGGTCCTCCAACATACCTTTCAATAAAGTGTTCTCCGTCGAAAGCTAGCCCCTTTTGCTTCCCTTCAGCTCCAGGCAAGTCAGGAAAAGCGACGTCGTAACTAGTAGCTACATGGAATCCGCCTTCACACTTGCTTTTATTCTTGCACGCCGCCTCTCTCTTCGTGGCGCCCCCTCCCTTGCAAACCCGAGCTCCTGGCTGGTTACGTACCGCCGAACTTGCTCTTCCCACGCCGTGACTGCTTTGTCTCTTCTCGATTTGCACGCGTTTGAGCAGTGTGCGTTGCTCCGCCTCCAGGGCGGCTTTTCTCTTCGCCGCCCGCCAGTCGGTTTCTGGCGCAGGTGTTTTCCCAGCTTGGTTTTTGTTGCCCTTTCTCGCCGATGGGGGCGCAATTCCTCTCGCTTTCTTTGCTTGTGCGGATCCAAAATTATTTCGACCCGTAGCGTGAACATCCGGCTGTGCTGGTTTCTTTTCTTTTGCCTTCTTGTTCTTGGTCACGGTTTCCCATGGCCCTTCTTCGTCGCATAGGATCTCATCGACATCAAAGACCGACATCGTTCAGAATGGTTATCGAGAGCCAACGCCCTGTGAGTGTGACAAAAATGTAGTAGCATTCATTGAACTAACTTTGGATTAAAGAAACTTCCCTATACTAAGCTTTTTTTTTCATTATGAATTTCAATCGGACAGGTTTGGTTCTCTCATTAGAAATATCCTGATACGAGATATCTATAAATTCGTTAAAGGGATGGTATAGTTTTGGTTTCAGGTTTGTCATCTTTTGGCTGTTTGGTGAGATAAAATGAAAGACCTCTGAAGAAAATATGGGAGAGCATGTAATCCTAATAGGAATTCAACGTTTATTTGATGAAAACTGGTTTTGAAAGGATTGGGATATCCAAAACAAACGATAACTAATAAAAGGTGGGGCCCACTTTTTTTATCAGGATCGCTGTATTTCAGACTGCTTTCAGATATCTCTGCCATTTCAAACCCGATTTTCATCAAATTAATTCTTCTTAGAATGGTATGCTCTCTAACATTAATACACAAGCGGTTTCCCTGGTATCTTTCATTGCAAAAAGTTACAAGCGCAACATTCATTCCCACCAATACTATACCATCCGGCCTTTGAAAGATAATTGAATAAGAGTTGTCCACGTTAAGATGCAATGGCTAACGTCCCCAATGAAAACTATTTCATTGTGCACCTGTTCACAAGACTTCCTTACTCATTACCCACGCCGATGAAAATCGGCAGGGGGTTATGTGAAGGGTTCCGTATGTTTGTTTGTTTGTTTGTTTGTTTGTTTGTTTGTGTACAAGATAACAAGAGAACGGGTAAACGGATTTGCACGAAATGTTCAGGGAATGTTTGGATAATGACAGGAAAGAATCGATTAGATTTTGGTGATAATCGGTTGACCCTTGCAAATTCTGTGTGACCTTGAAGTTTTGACCCCATGGTATAGTGACCATTCCGAAAATTTCCCGTTTCTCACTTTGCGATTTTCCGCTACCATACGAACACATAAACTCCCCAACGATCCGACTTCGCTGCTCAAATGTTCGTAAGAATTCCGAAATTTACGTTTAGGCCTATTTGAGGGACTATGTCCTTCTAGATTTATGAAAGTTCGTTCTCCGTCATCACAAACTGGCCCGTATTTTGATGATTTTTCAAATTAACATTGATTGTTTTTTTCGTTGGAGGAGCATTTTGCTCGGTCGCAGTCACACTGCACGATATGCGTGCTCAATGTCAATGCGTGTGCAAGGCCGCTGAAAATGCATCGCGCTCTACACTGTTGGTGCAAAATTGCACCGGGGACGTTGCGGCGCTCGTTGGTGGCCGAATACTGGTGCAGTAGACATTTGCATTCAACCCTTGCATTGAATAATTCCCGTAGACACTAATCGTAGGGGTAATTGCCTAGGGGGTACGTAAATTTTGTTTTTCTTTTTTGCTTTTTGTGGATACCATCAAAGATCGTACACTCATACGACCTTTGATATTTGATGATTTTTCAAATTAACATTGATTGTTTTTTTCGTTGGAGGAGCATTTTGCTCGGTCGCAGTCACACTGCACGATATGCGTGCTCAATGTCAATGCGTGTGCAAGGCCGCTGAAAATGCATCGCGCTCTACACTGTTGGTGCAAAATTGCACCGGGGACGTTGCGGCGCTCGTTGGTGGCCGAATACTGGTGCAGTAGACATTTGCATTCAACCCTTGCATTGAATAATTCCCGTAGACACTAATCATAGGGGTAATTGCCTAGTGGGTACGTAAATTTTGTTTTTCTTTTTTGCTTTTGTGGATACCATCAAAGATCGTACACTCTTACGACCTTTGATATCATCACACTCTCGGCTTGCTATAATCAAAATATCCCGCAAGAAAACGGCGTATTTCTCGATTTTTAGCGCTTTTTCCGCGACCCGTCGCGTAGACAATACTCTTAAAACTGGACTTAATTCGCGCGCGCTTGGAAAAGTTCCGATTCTGCACTTTTGACGGTGGAATTTGGGATTTTCGATGGATTTTTGGAGGAGACTTAAGGACTTTCCTGTACGTGAATGAGTGTTAATACCGTATGTGTAATGATGTGATTTGCGTGTGATGTGACTGTAGAACCAAAGATCGTACACTTCAGTGTACGATCTTTGGTAGAACTCACTGGCTGGTGATAAAGCACACTGGCAATTAAGTGGCCGAATTCTGGTAGATGACCGAATGCACATTATGTTTACCCCGACTTTGTACTTAGGCGTGGGTCTGCCGCCTTTGACGGCCCCTCTCTAGTTCATTTTTTATTCATATTTGCCACCGAAAGTACAAAGCAATGCCTGGTCGAATGTATGAAGATGAATTTGTAAGACATAGTGTTCAAAGCTCTCTTGATTAGAATTTCCTCAATCATTTTGGGTGAGATTGATTCCATTTCCGAACGCAAACTAGAACTATCACTCATTGTAATTAATATACCCCCACCCACAACTGAGGGAGTTAGCTCAACCAGGACTACTTTTTTTTTACTTTTTAATGGAAAAAAAATTGTCTCCATGGCAATGCACTGTTCAACAGTGTATAAATGTATTGCTCATTGTTAGTAACATGTCCCACATCTCAAGTCAAGTGTTCAAAAACTGGGTGAGCAAGATAAATAAACTGATGATTTCTATGGTTTTCATTGAAAATTGTTACCATGGCAACACAATGTTGGACATTGAAAAAAACATAGGTTTGGAAAACTACATATCAGAGCCGTCACAATGTGCCAAATTTCAAGTCAAATGCTAAAAGGCTGAGGGGCTTAGTTGAATTCACAATATTATAATAGTGTATCATTCTCTTTCAAAATATACTGTTACCATGGCAACACATTTTCAACACTGACAAACGATAATCTTTGCACATCTTGGTACTGTGGAGGTGACATGTGCCAAATTTGAAGCCAAAATGCTCTAAAACGGAGTTAGGAGAATCGAAGTGTTCGTATGATTTTCATTCAAAATACACTGTTACTATGGCAACACATTGTTCAACAATGATGAAATATGAAGTTTGCGTATCTCTGTACTGTGGTGGTTGCATGTGTCAAATTTCAAGCCAAATTCTCCAAGACTGAGGGAGTTACCTGAATCCACAAAATTTGTGTATGATTTTCAATCAAAATATGCTGTTACCATGGAAACGCATCGGTCAACAATAACAGAAGGTTAAGTTTGCATAACCACGTACCATAGCGGTCACGTGTGCCAAATTTCAAGCTGATTGCTCAAAGCCTGAGGGAGTTAGCTGAATCCACAATAGGCCTATGTTTACACGCTTTTTGGTGAAAAAATGCTGTTACCACGGCAACGCATTGTTCAACATTAACAAAAGATTAAGTTTGCACATCTATTCTATAGTGGTCACATGTGCCAAATTTCAAGCTAAATGCCTGAGACTGAGAGAGTTAACTAAATCCACAGTATTTTTTTTATGATTTTCATTCAAAATATGTTGTTACCATGGCAACACATTGATCAACACTGATCTGCACATATGCTCTGGTGGTCACATGTGCCAATTTTCAAGCCAAATGCTTAAAAACTGAAGGAGTAAGGTTAGTCCACACATTTTTGTATGATTGTTTAAAAAAAAGTGCTGTTGCCATGGCAACAGATTTATCAACGAACATATCAAAGGTGTTTTGCACAACTTCACATTATATTGATCGCATATCCCAATTTCAAACTGAATTGCTACAAAGCTGAGAGAGTGGCTCAATCTACAACATTTTGTAAGATTTTTATGACAATCTGCCGTTGCCATGGCAACGCATTATGAAATACTCATGTTAAACATGTCTTGCACATCTGCCTGTGATAGCGGTCGCACATGCCAAATTTGAAGTCAATTGCTCAAAATATGAGAGAAGAGTTCGATCCACATTTTGTAAGATTTTTTAAAATTTGCCGTTGCCACGGCAACTCATCATCCAATACTAACGAAAATGGTGTCTTACACATCTTCCTTTGATAGCGGTCACACATGCTAAATTTGGGGTTAATCGCTCAAAAAATGAGAGAGTAGTTCGATCCACAAGTTTTTGTAAAAATACGCCGTTGTAATATTAACAATATTATTTTCTACGAAAAGCGGATCAATATTTCACATGCATTACTACCATAAATACATATCTCAAAACTCTTTTTTGAGTTATTAGTATTTCATCAATATTGATCTTGGCTACGCTTTTCCATAGAAGTATTCTTTTACATATTTTAAGTATTTTAAAATTATAGTTGAATATAGCACTAAATGTATTATAATCGGGGGAAAAAAAACCCTGCTTTGATTAAGAAAAAAATCACTGCATTTCTTTATTCGCATTTCTTTATTCAAATAAATAAAGCGAGTGTTGTGATTTAAATGATAATCAATAAAAAGCCTCTAGAATTATAAGATTATCCAAAGGATTACGGAATAACAAGACAGAATTTATCAGCTTGAATCCAGTTGTTTTGACAGTATCAAGAAGTATTTTTGGATCATGGGCGAATAAAATAAAAGTGATGAGCGCGTTATATTATTAATATAACAATTGTTTTTCAAATTCATGAAATTCTTCCGTCGGGATGTTTTCATTGCAACTGATTGACATGCTCGAGTATGTACGCCCATGATTTTTTATCATGGCTACTATTAAACACTGATCAATTCAGTGCTCATTTACGTCGATGTAGGGCAATTTGTCAATCAGTTGCAACAATTGTTTTGTTGTTTTGGTATGCCAACAAAACAGTGGCACTGCACTTGAAAGATGCTGGTGCAAGGAAGCGCAGCTCCAGTGACATATAGCCGTTGATGTCTAACTTCAAGTGCTGTTTCTTCCTAGCTGCATCTCTTACGTCTTACCTCTTACGTCTTTACAGGGGTATCTCACATTCTCCAGAAAACAAAAACATATGTTGGCCTATATCCCTATCCGGGTGGCTAAACGAAAAAGAAAAAAACGTTGACTTACCTTACGAGTATTCTCGCAATACAGTCGCTGAAGATTGTCGATGAATGTGGAGCCGTGTTTTTGATCGGTAGGCACAACTTCACACACTCGCTTCTTGCTTGTCAACGAAGCGCGCGTAGTCTCATGTGGCGCGTATGAATCTTGAGCGCGTCACTATGGTCACCGCTGATAACGCACTTCTTTATGACGTCATAATGAATATACAAGCAATTATCCTACGGCCCTACTTAACGGCAGCACACAAAAGACTGAATGACCGCTTTCTCCTTCTGACCAACCACTGACTGCGATCCATTAGCGCCATCAACATGTCATCGCTCCTATCATTTTCTGTTTTATGTTTATTTGACCTGATGGGTTATGCTTACACCCTTTCTAAATCTCTCTATATCCTCTTTGATCATCCTCACGTACATCAAAAGGGGATAAATGAATAAAATGTCACATTTCTTGAAGGAGGTGTGCAACTGTATTACTCCATCATACCCATGTTGTGCTGGACAGAAAGGTTCTCTTAACATGATTTTGATCGTATTTAATTGAAAATATATGCCTGTAGAACTGTCGATTTTTGTTCCAAAATGTACATAAAATATGCATAAGAAATGTGTGAAAAAACGCTGTAATAACACGATTTCAGTTGGGTAGCAACGAAAATGCAAAATGTTAGCCACTAAGGTTCCCCGGAAGTCGGACTGTTTGTAAGAGCACAGCCGATCGTGGTTGCTACGGTTTTTGTTTGTTTGTTTTGTTTTGTTTTGTTTTGTTTGCTTGCTTTGATTATCGATAATCGATATTACCCACCGATCTTCCGACCTAAATGAGTCGGAAAAAAACCATTGCTAGGCCACGACCAATTGTCACGTACGTTCTACCTATATACACGCCCACAATGCTGAACGTGGAGGGTTGTTCTGGAATAAGAGTCGTCTATACTACGATCACAATTATTCTATACTGTCTTGATCTTAAAAACAAGGTCCCAAACAACTCATCATCTGAGGATGGCAAATCGCGTCACCCATGTATAAGTTTCTTGGTAGGCCCTTCCGATGTGTATTGTTAGCAAATTCCAACTGGCGAAAGATGAATATTCAGCCCTTCTGAGTGTACGATATTTTGCCTAAAGTCAAAGCCCCCTTTTTCGGAGATACTCTGCCTATGACGGGAGAACAATTCGATTTCCCTTCCCTCCACCATGTAACCGTGTTTTTTGTTTGTTTGTGTGTTTTTTTTTTGGTTTGTTTTCTTCAAAATAATCGAATAAACTCAATTATTTTCCAATACATTTTTAATTTGTTCGTACTTCACTTCAATTTACGCATATACTGTATGATTGGTATATGTTTATTTATGTTTCTTTTTTGTCCAAGGTATGATTATTTATATGATTCTCAGTTTGGTTTAAGAAAACATTACAACACAACCCATGCTTTACTTACTTTTATAGACAAGGTAGCTCATGCTATAGATAGTTTTGAACATACAATTGGAGTTTTTTCTGGATGTTTCTAAAGCTTTAGACACGATAGATCACGAAATTTTGTTTTACAAATTGTGTCACTATGGAATCCGCGGGACCCCCTTAGAATGGTTTAAGAGTTATTTAACAGAAAGAAAGCAATTTGTTAATATCAATAGCCATGATTCGCAATTAAAGCCTATTTCATGTGGAGTCCCGCAGGGCTCCCTCTTGGGCCCACTTTTATTTATCTTATACATAAACAATCTTCCAAAATCATCGCAAATTTTGTCATTCATTTGTTTTGCCGATGACACAAGCTTGTTTTTTTCACATCGAGACCCTAATACATTAATTAATATGATGAATACTGAGCTCAGGTATGTGCAATCCTGGATTTATGCGAACAAATTATCCTTGAACATAGAAAAAACTCATTATATGGTATTCAGTAATTCTTTGAATGTTGTTCCATAAATTATGATATCAAAATAAATGATTTATGTTTAAAGCAGGTTAATAACACAAAGTTTTTAGGGCTTTGGATTGACCGAGAATTATCCTGGAAAACTTATGTTAATTTTGTAAGTAAAATTTTGTCTAGAAACATTGGAATTTTGAATAACCTCAAACATTTTTTCCTGTTCATATTTTGCAGAGTATATATTCTTGTTTAATATCTCCACACTTTAATTATGGAATTTTGGCGTGGGGAAATGCGATTCACTCATTACTAGATTCCCTTCTCCGTATTCAAAAGCGTGCAATAAGAATCATAAACCACGCCGGATATTTTGCTCATACCAACTGTTTTTTTCATCAAAACAGAATTCTGAAAATTCCAGACCTGTTTTATTACAATCTCGGAATTTTCATGTATAAACTAACAACTAATGATTTACCATCTGTTTTTATCCACATGTTCAAAAGGAATCGCTCTATCCACTGTTATCCCACTCGCCAGAGTGACGCCTATCACCTTCCCCCGTACTCGCACTATTTTTACAAAGAAAACAATTATAATTTACTTACTGGACCCAGATATTGGAATGATCTCCCTCTAGATATCACTTCTTCCTTATCTTTATTCACCTTCAAACTCAAATTAAAACAGTTATTACTTAGTGGATACACACTACCAAGCTTTTAGCAACTTTTTTATGCTCCCAGTCTTTTGTCCTTGTCCGCAGCACCAAGTTATTCAAGTTATTTCATGGTACCGATACATCTTTTAATAATATAGCATTTTTGTTTTTCAAACACTGTGAATTTTGTATGCAGTCTGGTTTGTGCGATATCTATGTGGTTCATTAGTTTATTACTTATCGATTTTTTGTACTGGTGTAATTTTAGTTGGTCAAAACAAACATATCCGTTCTCCGTGTAAAATTATATGCCTATGAACTCGGGAACCTACAGTTTTACAAGCTTTAAAGCTTTTAGGTAGGCTCCATCATATTTTTTATACTTACTAGTGACATTTTCACACGATATGACCATGTACATTTGTGTCGTATATATTTTTTTCTTTTTCTTCTACAATCAAAAGACATGATTGTATATATTTTGTATTCTTGTTTTGTTGTCAATAATTTTGTAATTTCATCATTGAGAAAATTGAAATATGAAATAAATTTGAACTGAACTGAACTGAACTGAAATTTTAGGAAGATTGTTTGTTACGTTTATGTATTTACTTTGTGGAAAATACAGTAATTAAATCAAATCAAATCAAAACGTAAGTAGCGAAATGAAGCATTGCCGATAAAACGACGACATCAGATGATAATTTCAGCAGCAAATTGCTCTAAGACTTAGAAACTTAATGTGGAAATTGTAATTCCGTAACAAGTCATTACACTGTAAGAACTGCATCGTTCATGCGCAAACCCTCTTTTGAAAGTGTAAGACTTTTTTTTAATCAGCTCACAGTTTGCGTAAACTGCCTCTTGGTATAAATGAATTCGTAGAATGTCTAAGAGAATGGGGTCGGTATAAAATATTAGTACCTGCTTTCCAACTGGTTTGATACCCTCCCCCCCCCCCCCCCCCCAGGAAAAAAAAAAGAGAAAAAAAACTTTACAAAAAAAAAATTACGTGAAAGTCTATCAAGAATTATGAAGCCAGCCTATGCGATGAAAATTGCATGATTCCAAGAAAAACAAAAGGAAATGAAAAACATATGGAAAGTTAATCTACCTTTCTTCCTGCAGCCGTTTAGTAACTCTCTTTTCGCTTCCCGGCACTTCAGTCGACCATATCGGTTTCGAATCCGCGCGGGTATAATTCACAGTCTGTCTCGTAGAGATAACACGGAAGCACGGATAATGTTTCGTGTTAGTCGATTGAATTCCATTACATACAATGAGGCACATTTACTTCACACTTGAGATTTCTTCTTGTCTTGCGGTTGATTTATCGGAGCTGATGTTGCCGCCCACATTATATACATAAACTCATTGAAATTTCGTTTCCTGAAAACAGAACGATCAACATGATCTGATAACTGACCATGAGTACGTTGATATTATTTATTTATTTATTTATTTATTTATTTATCTGTTTATTTATTCATTTATTAATCTATTTATTTATCCATCTATCCATCTATTCGACTATACATTCTATTACTTATTTATTTATTTATTCATTTATTTATTCATTCATTTATTTACTTCTTTCATTTATCTATCTATCTATCTATCCACCTATATCTATCTATATAGTTTTGCATTATATCGCTTTACTGGCCTCGATCACGACACACTTTAAAGATGAATGAAAAGTATACCATACACATCTGGATTAGCCTGAATGAGACTACGATTTCATCAGGTGATGAGTCATTTTGCAAAGAGCGAATCTTGACGACATGCAATTATTTGGTGTGTAGTCTTTCTTCAGAACTGTTGCTACTACGAACTTCTTATTTAGATTAAGAACCCTTTTCACACTCTACACTCATACTTTGATACAACTGTATCTTTATTAACGCTAATACATTTAAAATTGATATCAGTCATTAACATGGAATATGAGTGTTAATTTCAGCTTCATCTAATAATCTTTTCATTATGGATGTTGCAGAGTTTTGCATCCTCTTTATTGTCCCATTCATTTCACTTGGTGAGCTCAAGCACCTAAATAGACCCCAAACTTCAAAGCCACTTTCCTTATTAAACACTTTGGCAGAAGGTTTACATTCTCTCCTTCATTTACATAGGTTATGAAACATTGTCCTAAGTTAAATCTAACACCGATCAAACTTCAATAAAGGACCACACCCACAGGTGTTAAAAATGCACTGTGATGGTGTTGAAAATTGTTCACCTGACACTTCGTGGTATTAATTTGACAATGTACCTGGTGTTATTTTGACACTGTACTGGTGTTAATTCAAAAATGACACCACATGGTGTTGATTTGATATTTATTGGTGTTAATATCAATGGTTTAACACCCGTCCAGCTTCAATAAGAGACCACACCATCTGGTGTTACTTTGGTGTAAATTTATTTTTACATTTTTTCAAAAATTTAGTATTTTAATGTAAAATTCTTGGTCGTCTTGTTTAAATTAAAAATCAATAAAAAGTGCAGTTACTAAGAAACTCTTCAAAAAAAAGTTTAAAATTTGGAAATTTATCACCAGCTCGGTGTTCACTATTTAACACCGGACTTTTTGCAGTGTAGAGTCCGCTCTCTTACAGTTTGTGCTTGGCCTTTAATACTAAAAACTCATGTCTAGCGACATTTTGGTGTTTTTATTTATGCGGAGTCACGTTTGCTCCTGAATATGATAGGAACAATCAACTCTTAATTTTATATTGCAATCATTTCAGCACATGAAACCGGATTGTGTGTAATATGCTTTGATAGGCAAGGCTTAAAACCCTTGTGTGTACGTGCTTCCGCGTATGACAATGATAATAGTAATAACAATAATAATAGCTAGTTTTTATATAGCGAATTTCACACTTGTTAGAAACATCTCAAGGGCTTTTTACACTTGTAAATTTTTGCTTAGCCCCGGACCAACGGTGGGGCTAAGGGGGGCCTTAGCCCCACCGTTGGTACGGGACTATCCTTAGCCCACTTTCTGTTTACACTCGTTTTTGCCAAAGTGGGCTAGCCCCACCGATAGTACGGTACTATCTGGCCCTGCAAAATAGCAGGGGTTAGCACCGCAATTGCGGTGCCAAGCAAGTGAGTGTAAACAGAACGAAAAAATAATCCTGGGCTACGCGACGGAGACGAAGTCCGACCCTCACTGACAAATCAGAAACGAGGTAATCTAAGTGCTGCCGGTGCGTGCGTGTACGTGTACAGTACACAGCGTAATTATGAATATTCATGTGGTTTGGAAAGTCCGGGGCTAAGAAATACGAGTGTAAAAAGGTCAGTTTTCTCCTTAGCCCCGGACAAGAGATAGTACGGGACTAATTGGCGCGTGTAAAAAGCTGAAAAATTGGTACGGGACTAACGATAGTCCTGGGTCAGAGAAAGTCCGGGGTTAAGAAACACAAGTGTAAAAAGCCCTTCAATGTGCTTTACAGACTATCATTATCCCGCGGTCACTGGATACATTATCATATTTCCAACTAATACTCCCTGGTTGCCTGGAGTCTGGGAGAGCATTCCAGTCAGTCGCAGTCATTTTACAAGCGTGCATATGCTGATCAACCAACATAAAGTTTTCTCATCCTACTGAGTACCCATTTGTGAATAAAGTGTCTTGCTGAAGGGCAAACGTGTCGGGCTAGGCATTGGGCTCGAACCGACGAATCATACCACACTCAAGCATTCAGAGACCGTGGCGTAACTACGGGGGGGGGGGGGGGGGTGGGGGGCACGTCCCCCCCCCCTCCCATCCGCTGGTAAAAAAAAAGAAGAAAAAAAAAGAAAAAAAAAAGGTAATTCATGGATGGGTAAACTGCTTTTGAAATCGACATGAAAGGGTGATCAAGAAGTAAGATATATTTCTAAGATTACTTTTAATCATAATTAAAGAAGTATGTAGAGTGAAACATTGTTTAAAAAGCCCGGAGCCGACAAAAGATTGTGATTCAGCGTGATTCCTGGTTGGCATTCTGAATAGAAGCAGGATGTGCGCAGTGTAACATCCGCACGGCAAAAAGAGTCACTGCAATGTTGTGCAAAATGATGTAGAATGTACACCTTTGTACCTTACGGTTCGTTATCTCACAGCTAGATCATTGATTTTGCAGTGTTGCTTTATACATAACAGTCTATATTAAAATGCCTTGCATTGCCAAGAATAAGACTTAAACTGGGTTATTTCCTAACTTTTACATATATAAAACACACACACACACACACACACACACACACACACACACAAATACAAACAATTAGGGGATGCTCTAAAGTGCATATTTTGGACTTCTTTCCCCCGCTTGGTCACTTCGACGCCCCTTCGCTTGTGATACCTCCCCCAATCATGAAGATAGAGCGACATCCTTGACTACCAGTGCGCCCTCCCCCCCCCCCCTCCTTTTAATTTCAATTGAAAAAATATAGCTACAACAACGGCAGTTTTTGGACTGTAAAATGTCAAAATTTCCAAGCTCGCTCGCTTTGCTCACTCGCATTTGATCGTTATGCCTTTCTCCAGATGTTGCTGCCAGTAATTGCCAGCAGTTAATATGCCTGTTGCCCCCCCCCCCCCCACCCTTAATTTCCAAAGCGAAAAGATATAGCTACAAGCGACAGTTTTGGGAGTGTAAGATGTCGAAATTTTCAAGCTCGCTCGCATTTAAGTTATGCCATGCTCCTGATGTTGCTGCCAATAATTGCCAGAAAGTTGCTGCCCGGTACACCCCCTTAAATTCCAAAGCGAAAAAATATAGCTACAAACGACATTTTGGGGAGTGAAAAAAATGTCAAAATTTCATGCTCGCTCGCATTTAAACGTTATACCATTCTCCTGATGTTGCAGCCAGTAATTGCCAGCAGTTCTGCTAGGTGCGCCCCCTTAATTTCCAAAGCGAAAAGATATAGCTTCAAACGACAGTTTTTGGACTGTAAAATGTCAAAATTTTCAATCTCGCTCGCATTTAATCGTTATGCCATTCTCCTGATACTCTTCCACGAGATGCCCCCCCCCCCCAATTGTATTGACCCACGTACGCCACTGTTCAGAGACAAGCGCTCTCACCCACTCAGCCAGGACACCCTCCACACATTCAACCATTGTGTTCAATTCAGTTGAAGTCTTTAATAATTCATTTCACCAAAATAACTGGAGAAAGATAATTCAAAGCGTACATTTCACCGATCATACTGTTTTAACAACTATCTGTAACAAATTCGGTTAGTATAAGACGATTTATAAGGTGTATCAAAAATCGTACGTAGAATTAACTAATCAACAGATTAACAGTGTATAAACTACAAGGTTGTCAGAAAAGCAGGATATTGCTGAAAAAGAGTGATGCCCATCATAGGAAAGCTGCTAAACATTTCATGGATCACTCACGTACATGCGCGGTTGCCTATAGCAATGATGATTTTTAGAAAGAGTGAACATTGTATGGGGCAACTGGAGTAAAACTAAATTGAATACAATTTCACTTCTCCAGAAAAAGGCTCTGATCCCATATTTTACCGCCTAAAAACTTTGAAGGCCCGTGATATAAATTTATACCTAACCATTTGCTAACTGCCATATTTATGTATAAACACACTCGAAATTTATTACCATTTTCTCATAATGCCCTAGTAACCAACGACCATATTCATTCATACCCTACCCGTCGTTCTCATGATTTTCATTTAAGTAATCCAAAGCTTTTACTTGCTCAAAAAGTCGATCAGACATCACGGTCCGGATACATGGAACACTCTTCCCTGAGGAGTTGAAACAGTGTGCCTCCTTGTTTTCATTCAAAGCAAACTGAAACACATTATTACAGTATATTTCAAATACGAACTAAATGCAAATGATTTATATGACTAATGTTGGTCTCTGGATAGCAACATCGCATATCGTCTCCTCTTCCAGCAAACCAGTTCTATTATTCTAAATTCCAGCTTATCTGCCCTTGTGCACTTTCAAGCACCTGCACGCACATTCACCATGTTAACCACCATCACATATCAGAGTTTATTTTCCCCTGCTATCTTCGCAGCAGAATTTGTATTGTTACGAATCTAGTACGTCCCTATCTTTTCCTCGGGGTGGCCATCTCTTCAAGCAATGCTTACAATGGCAGCCCTCTGCATAATCGCTTCTTAACTACAATTGTTATTGTAATCCCTGCTGCATAGACATGCATACTGTGTAATTATATCACTATTTTTTTTATATCGTTGTTTATGCAAGTCAAACGACTCTGTGTTAAATTTACTTTGTATATTTCCTACATGTTCATGATTGTAACTTATGTATATCGTTGTTTATGCAACTCAAACGACTCTGTGTTGAGTTTACTTTGTATATTCCCTAACATATATGTTTATGATTATGTAACTTATGTATATTGATTTGCAGAAAATAAAGTATCTATCAAACAAACAAACAAACAAACAAACAAAAATACGTTTTCTCATAATAATGTGACAATTTGTGAGCAAGCCAGTGAAAGAGGTCTTAATTGATGAGATGGATATATTCATGAAATGTACAATTTAATGATGATGAGGTTTTGATTAATCTCACGACGCTATTTAGTGCAAACACGAACAACATTTCAATGATTTATAACTTCTGTATTTCATTCCTTTCTCATGATATTAGGTCTACTTTATAGCTAGAAAAACGAAATATAATGAAGAATTGGACTCTAATGCACATAACTCTTGAAATCCACTTTCGAATGTCGTAAGTGTGTGTTTAGGTGTGTATTTGCGTGTGTCTACACACCCGCTTTGTTCCCCTTTGTCTATTCACGCTATATAGTGGCCGTGACCCGCCCTCCAGTTCCGTTGTAGCAGGAAAAAATCCTCCCTGCCTGCTCATAGGCGGGTATCGCTATATGCAGAGTTGAAAAAAGAAAAAGAAGAAAACTAAGGAAAAAAACACATGTGCGCCTTCTCTGATTTGTCTCATACACAACGGCGTGTACACGTCTAATGAATGCTGAATCTCCTGGGGCTATTTCAGCAATAAGTAACGAGAGCACAGTGCTGATCACCTCCAACATTAAATTTTGGCCTACATTGGACACTCCCATCCCATTCATATGGCACGGACAGAAATTTAGAACTATTAATCAAGTTTGGATTATGAATTAGGGTGTTATCCTATTTCGAAACTTTACATATTTTCACTGAATGGTGTTATTAGTCACAATAACGGCAAACTAGAAGAGGCAAAAATATATCCTCGTAATTTTCAAAATGGTTTCAAACGGAATAATGTATATAAAATCATCTATCAATATCATCCACAGACTCTTAAGTGATGGTTACTACTGCTATCGGCGCACTAGAGAAATGGGTCGTAATTCTCTTCAGATCACTAGGAAGTATAATCATATCATGATAGATGTATAAATAGATAGATAAACAGTAGATAGATAGATAGACAGATAGATAGATAAATATATATAGAGAGACATAGATATAGTATAGAAAGACAGACAGATAGATAGGAAGGTAGGTAGGTAGGTAGGCAGATAGACAGATAGATAGATAGATAGATAGATAGATAGATAGATAGATATATTGGTAGATAGATAGACAGACAGACAAGTAGATAGATAGATAGATTGATATAGACCAAAATTGCCTCATGCTATTCTTGGTAGGCACTGAAGCACAACAAGTGTTTTTGTGTTCGCGCGTCTTCAAACAGAGAAAGAGACACAGACGGACAGACAGACAGACAAAGAAAAAAAAACAATAATAAAAAGTAAATACTTGATATGAAGATGTGAAGAGTTTATTTGCAAAAACCGATAAGTCCATTTTTGAAGATTTTGAAGTACGGTCCCTGTCATAAAGTACAAAATAATACCTTTTAAATGATATATTGGTCACTACATATAAAGGTACATTTTTGAAGTTATGGTCAAAAGAAACAAAAATTTTCTTATTATTCTCTTTATTTTTCTTGACCTGTAATCGCAAATATCTCCATTTGGCAAATATGGACTTATCGGTTTTTGCGAACAAACTCTTCATGAGAAGATAATGTTATTGAAATCATCACATCTAATTAATATATCATTTTCTCCGCTTTTCAGCAGCTTTATATGAAAATATTTCATTGTTGATACAAATGGATATAGTGGGAGCGTCACCAATTATATTTTAAAGGTCTTGTTTACCTATGGGAGCTGTGATTCAAAAAGAAAAATGTTCAAGGTATCACTTTTGATGCATGTGTATAGGTCAGTTGTACCACAAAACATCCTACCATATAAAAATAAAGCCTAAAATATAAGGAGATTTCACTACTTTCTCAATACTCTAAGCTATAACTGTAGATGGTATAGTCTATAAAAACAATGAAGCATTTAAATTAGAACTATTGTTCACGTTTTGCATATCTAACAATACTTTACATTGGTTATACTGATTCAAATCTTTACATCGGTTATTTCTATCCCTAACTCATATTTTATGACTATTTTGAAGAACTAAAGCTAGGTTTTTGTTTTATCTGCAAATTGTAAATAATACCTTTAAGTGCAATTTTGAAACGGAAACCGCATCATCCCTTTAATACGAGGTCCCGAGGGAATCAAAGGGTTTTCCCAGGATTTTTTTTTTCTGATAACTATACCATCGTCTTGAAGTGTCAGTGCTGCGACAAAATGTAGAAAGTCGTTGACTTTTTCCCTGAATCCCACCAAGTGCTATAGAAACCACTGTAATCTGGTTTGGTGATGTATTTCTTACCAGCAACGCTATGATTTCACTATTCATTAATCATTGCTTTATAAATACGAACTCAAGTGGCTTCGTAATTTATGATCCAGCAGAAAATTTATGAAGTTGCGTTTCATTCATGAAAAGCGTAACCACCGACACCGCGGATAAGATTTATAGGGTCTACTGCAGTCACCAGCATTTTCCGGGCGTTTTGAGTATGATATGAGACAGACAAGTCGTCTTTGTTTAAGTGATCAAACCAAGGAAACCTTAGAAGACAAATTAATATGATGCATGTTGCTTCGATTGTGAATGAGAGAGCTCCGGTTTCAAGAAATAAGGCATACCAATCATTGTTCAAATTTGCATTCCACTGTATTATGCATTGTCAGCACTTATATTGTTTTCGTTGCCGATAAAATATCATTCATGACTATTTTCCACTTACATTCACCATTCAAGCTTGTGCAAAAACATTCTCCATCGGGGAAAAAATCACCCAATCGAACAAATTTTAAAGGTAGGGAATCCCATTTGCACGCCTTAAATGAAGAGTTGTATAAATACAGTGGTATGTTGAAGAGAATATCATTTTAGAAACTCCCATAAAGTATTGAAAGTGGAAGGCAACATTTAGTAAATTTTTTTGACGGTTAGATTTTGAATTGAATTGTTTTCGGGGCTCACCGTAAATTCCAGTACATTACTAGGCTACCTTTGCAGACCCATGTACTGCATGTGTGTCCATCATGTATATTTTGTGAAGAAAGTTCATCAACACTTACAAACATTTCTATATACATTCTTACCACACACTCTACATGTTATTACATCAGCTCTTGTACTTTTGAATTTGTGTTTATAGATCACAAATACAGAAGAATGCAACAAAAAGGCTTAAGTGTGGCTGACACACAAAACTACTGAGCAGTTGAGTTTTGTGCATTATTCAAATTTTAGATAACTGTTGACTTCCAAATTTCTAAGCAGTGGCCTAAGCAAGTCGCCTGAGGTTCATATTTAATGTTTTGCTGCATTTTGGGAGGTCTGTAAAAGGTATCCCCTACCTTTAATAGCAGCATTAAGGAGCATATCTCACAAACAGAAAAGCAGCTTCAACTCCTCATTCTATCATTCTTTATCTAAAGGCACTGTTTACCATTGGGAGCAGTGATTTAAAAAACAATGAGTTATCACATTGATGTATATTGTTTTCTGTTGTGTCACAAGACATCGTTCACCATATAGAACTTCGCAATAAAGCCACAAATAATATAAGGTAATACATGTATCACCAATTTTCTAAACAAACCTTAGTTACTGTATATACGGTTTACTCTAGAAACGATTTTAGTAAAGCTATTGTTCACATTTTGAATATTGAACTATACCTAACATTGATTATACTGATGAATTTTTTACATTGTTTCCATCCCTAACTCACATTTAAAGACTAGTTTGAAGCACTTAAGCTGAGTTTTCGTTTCATCTGCAAATGGTAAATATATAGTGCCTTTAACAGGCACGATTGCATCGCCATTCCCTTTTCTTCCAATCGTTGGTGAGAAGGAGGTGACATTGAAGGGTTCACTTGGTGAAAGATTCGTCGATACTCTCCTCGTCTTCTATAGGCCTCACGCTTCTAATTCAACTCGCGCATTGCCTATAGGGAAGGCAGTACAAAGATGAGGTAATGTTATTGTTTACAAAAAAAAAATCATTAAAAATTCAGTCAAGTGGAAAATTGCCACCTTTGGTGGTGTTTGACATTGATTGAGGACAAGAGCTTCTGCAGGCTATGAAGAAGTTGAATGAATCAGGGGTTTTGGATTTTTGATATATTTTCATTGATATATGAGGTAATTTGATATTTTTATCGTTTTTGAGAGTGACTGGATGAGTAGTCTCGTATGGAAGCTGTTAACTTTTTTTTTAGAGCTGGAAAACATCCCAAAATATGTTGTTTGCTTGAAAGCAGAGAAAATTTCCGTTCATCTGCTTCAATTTCAAAAGAAAGATTCTATGATTTGATTGATTTTTTTTATGATTTATGGAATATGCTGCATTAAACACAGGTTTCTATGGGAGCCCGGAAAAGTAGCGCGTGAGGCCCCAACCCTGGTGCACCCTCATCGCTAGCTGGCGCTTCGTATACCTGCACTGCAGCTGCATCTGCAATGAAACAAGTGCACGTGCGCATCAATGCACATGCGCATAATCGACGAAACCACATAACTTTTGCATAGACAGACAGACAGACAGATACACAAACTCACACGCAAACACACTCACACACAAACGCACACACACACACACACAGACACACACACACACACACACACACACACACATGTAATCTAAGTGGTGGCTAATCTTCCTGCCACTAAAAATTCTTTCCTCCCAAATTTTGTTCCTATAAGTCTTTTCAAGACCACAATAATCTGATAGTGAGCTAAAATAACGTATTATTTTGATTTCATGTAAAGAAAGAGAATTTTCGTGAAAATTTCAATACATAGAAATTACTTTGATGATATTCCTGAAATTTAAGTAAATTTTTCGAGCATTTTTTAACCAACCTAAGCCTTGAAGAAGGCATTCGTGC